>NC_084614.1:40367002-40497002 GCF_033978795.1 Nerophis ophidion | reverse complement strand
TGTTGGTTATAGTTTATTAGCACCATGAGCGGTAAAGGTTGTTTAGATTGGGCCGTATAAATTGGTGCTATTCCCTATATATTTCAATGTAAAACTTAAGGTCATTGACCTGCGTTATTAACTTTTTCTATAGCTTGGTGGCCTATTTGCTGCAATTGCACTGTAATATTTTTTAAATTAAATGGAGACATACCACAGGCCAGACTTCATATTAAACCTGGGACGTCTCACCGGCCAGACTAAAAACACAGGGTGCAGTTTGGACACCCCTGCAGTAGAGATTTTTAGCCCCTTTTAAAGTGTATTGAGAGTGGCACCAGCAGTCTTTAAACATTTGCAAAAACTCTTGCAACAGATAACCATTTAACAAGTTAAAAAAAAATTATCGGCGACCAAAGGGGAGCCCAATCAGTTGCAATGTGAAAAAGTCCTTTAAGATGAAAATGTTGTTCTATAACAATCTAAAATTTGCCAGGCCAAACCATCTCTACAGAGTCCAAGACAGGCCACAAAAAATTAATAAGCTTCAATTTGTGCCCGCAATGTAAGCTGAGGGTTAGGAGCATTTAACTCTGATCGACCACAGGCATCAACAGAGTTTAGTCACCAACGCAAAGCAACAAGTATCTCTTCTTGAGAAAACATAGACAAACATAAACTGTGGCATTATTGCCACTGGAGCAAGCTGGGACCTCAGTAAAAAGCAAATGATTTAAGCCAAAAAAGAACAAACTTATCTTTACAGGTAGATATCCAAAGATTACCGTATTACCTTGAATAGCCGCCGGGCCACTAGTTCATTTAAAACCTCTTCTCACTCCTGTGCTTATTCAAGGCATGCTGTAAAAGTAAGCAGGCGCTACTCATTTTAAAACCTCTTCTCACCCCTGCGCTTACCAATGGAATGCAGTAATAATTGTATGTGATAAAAATAATAATAATAATAAAAAATTATTCTGCGGCCGCGGCCCGGTGGTTGGGGACCACTGCTCTACAACATGTCATCGCGATCGCCTTTACACAATGCTATCTGCATGCCAGCCGGACGCATGCATTTCACTTCTTCTCATACGAGATTGCAATGCATACTTGGTCAACAGCCATACCTTTTACACTGATGGTTGTGACATAAACCACTTTAACACTCTTACTAATATGTGCCACACTCTGTGAACCCACACCAAACACATTTCTGGAGAACATCGGCTCTGTAACACATTATAAACGCAACATAAGAATTACCCACAATGCCATCCATCAGTGACTCTTGGCTATATTATACACGCGCCCCCAACCCCGCCCACCTCAACCGACGCACGGAGAGGGAGGGGGGGTTTGGTGCTAGCGGGGTGGATAAAATATAGCCAAGAGTCATGGATGCATGGCATTGTGGGTAATTCTTATGTTGTGTTTATAATGTGTTACAGAGCCGATGTTCTCCCGAAATGTGTTTGGTGTGGGTTCACAGAGTGTGGCACATATTAGTAAGAGTGTTAAAGTTGTTTTGTATCACAACCATCAGTGTGATCTGTATGGCTGTGGAACAAGACCCCTGGTTTAAACTTAGTAAAAGCAAAAAAAAACTCCTCCGTCACGAATTTGACCCGGCGGTAAAAGTAAGCATGCGCTAATAAATTTGGGGAGCGAGTTTGACCCGGCAGTAATTCAAGGCAGGCGCATATTACAGGCCCGGCGGCTATTCAAAGAAATACGGTAAGTGGCGTTTGGTGATCATACTCTGACAGACACTATGGGCCTGATCTACTAAGATCCAAACACCATGCGCCAGACAGCGTGTGCAGTCGAAAAAACTTGTGTACTAATATTGGGCGTGTTGCGTGTAATCTACTGTGGTTAGACAACTGGTGCAGACAGCCTTATTTAAATAAGGCTTTTGCGTGTACTATGCCAATTTCACAAGTGATAAATTCATTTGCTGCACATTCATGTTATCATGCTGCTCTCTGTGGTGTTTTGCTATGTTTTGAAAGATGCAGAAGACGTCTACTGTGTGTAGCATTTTCCCATGGCATTTCCAAAGACATGCACTTGGGGATAGGTTGATTGGCAACACTAAATCTGCCCGATTGTAGCTGAGATAGGCACCTGCGTCTCCCGCGACACCAAAGGGAATAAGCGGTAGAAAATGGATGGAGGGATTTTAAAAGAAGTGCATCTACATCTAAAAAGTGGGACCCACTTTTTTAGTGTGCCGGATGTACGCTCATGGGAAACGCTGGCACCACCAGCGAGTGTGCACTGGATTGTTGCAGATGCAAGCAAATGCATATTGCAAGATGTTTTTTTAATGTCTATGAAAAAACGAACAAAATTGAAAGAAACAGCACACACAAACGCATCAGTTAAATTTGTTTTAATAAACTCCTTTAGTCATCCAGCAGTTATAAAATCACAATGGGCCCCATTCAGCAAAAAGTTCCTAACTTGCCAATTTTTTTCCCACCTGCTGTTCTTAAGTTGCTGAAGGCCAAATGGTTAGCAGATGCGTGTCTATCATAATTTGCATATAAACACGCCCTTATTTCCCCAATATGCATATGTAAACACCCTTAATTCAGTAATTTGCATAGGTAAACACCCTTAAGTCCCTATATAAGGGCACAATTCCGGCGGAAAAGCCACACATCAGACACACGGAGAAAACACAAACAGATTACAGAACAGAAATGTGTATTATCTCACAGGTGAAATAGTAAATGTCAAAATGTAAGTTTAAGAAAGGGGGGACTGCTGAGGTAGCTCCGAAGCGGAAGAAAAACTGGTCGAGTTCAGAAATGGAAGTTGTACTGCAGGATGAGGGGAAACACCAAGTAGTGATCCTCAGCAGTGCAAACTCGAGGTTTAAAGCTAAGATCTCGGGCACTATAACAGGGGCAGTAAACATGTTGTCAAGCGGCGAGGTCCGCACTGTTGAGGATGTTAAAAAGAAATGGTGTGTGCGTGGTATTTTGAAATGTCTATATATTGCTCATGTTGCTATGTCTGTCTGTCTGTCTGTCTGTCTATCTTACCTATCTATCTATCTATCTATGATATTAATCTAACATTAAACAACAGTAAGGAAACTTGGGTCGGTATAGCTCGGTTGGCAGAGTGGCCGTGCCAGCAACTTGAGGGTTGCAGGTTCGATTCCCGCTTCCACCAGCCTAGTCACTGCCGTTGTGTCCTTGGGCAAGACACTTTACCCACCTGCTCCCAGTGCCACCCACACTGGTTTAAATGTAACTTAGATATTGGGTTTCAGTATGTGAAGCGCTTTGAGTCACTAGAGAAAAGCGCTATATAAATATAATTCACTTCACTTCACTTGTCACACTTAAGAACAAATAGGCCACCCTGAGTGTCTGGAGCACTCAGAGATTTTGTTCTTACCTACGAACAAATCCATCCATCCATCCATTTCCTACCGCTTATTCCCTTTTGGGGTCGCGGGGGGCGTTGGCGCCTATCTCAGCTAC
The DNA here is from genome assembly GCF_033978795.1 of Nerophis ophidion. NCBI lineage: Eukaryota > Metazoa > Chordata > Actinopteri > Syngnathiformes > Syngnathidae > Nerophis > Nerophis ophidion. The sequence goes on along the minus strand of NC_084614.1, from coordinate 40,493,523 downwards.
AATCGGGCGGAAGGCGGGGTACACCCTGGACAAGTCGCCACCTCATCGCAGGGCTAACACAGATAGACAGACAACATTCACACTCACATTCACACACTGGGGCCAATTTAGTGTTGCCAATCAACCTATCCCCAGGTGCATGTCTTTGGAAGTGGGAGGAAGCCGGAGTACCCGGAGGGAACCCACGCATTCACGGGGAGAACATGCAAACTCCACACAGAAAGATCCCGAGCCTGGATTTGAACCAAGGACTGCAAGACCTTCGTATTGTGAGGCAGACGCACTAACCCCTCTGCCACCGTGAAGCCCCAAATCCTAGCTAAGAAAATATTAGTGAATGCAAAAATCTCCTTAAAAATTTCCTAATTGGGATTTAGAAAAAAAAAAATGTGTTCTTAAGAACGGTTGCGGAATGGGACCCAATATGTCTAATATTTAGATTTTTGACAGTGCAAATATGTTGACATGTATACATAGGACAAAGCTGTAAGCACAATGACCTCCTTTCCATCCATCCATTTTCTCCCGCTTATTCCCTTTGGGTCGCGGGGGGCGATGGTTCCTATCTCAGCTGCAATCGGGCGGAAGGCGGGGTACAATGATCCTTTCTCACAGCCATTTCTGCACAACTGCCAGTTTGCACGTTTTCAAGACCCAAAACAGTGGCCCCAGAAAAGTTTCTTTTTTTTTTTTAGTTAAGAGACGCAATACGCTGTGCACAACCTTAGCAGATCAGCCTTGAGCGTGCTTTCAAGTTTGCATGTTTTAATCCATGCAAACCTTTATTAGATCAGGCCCTATGTGCAGCAGGTAACACAAGCACAACACAAAGCACTCTCAGTGACAGTGACAAATGGCAAACTTCACACATGGCGCCATCTCAAATCACAGTCGACACCTTTATGTCATACAGCATATAAAAGTGTGACATATTCTCACAAGCACGGAACTCAGTTAAAGTTTACTACATTATTTCACAGATAGTGATATGGTCAACAAGCAACATTAAGGTCTCTGTGTGCCACGGGTGTTTTAAATGAGTCAACTATTTAACGATTTGATTTGGAGTGGTCTGCTTCGACTATCAACCTCGCAGTCAATCTAACAATCCCCTTCATCATGCTGTTTCCATTTCTTGAGACCGTTAACTTGAGACCAAGACAACACCCAACAATTGACTAACTGTACCTCATCATTGTGAGGCTTCAAACAGGATGTTCTCAGTGGGAAGTGTCCACTGAGCATTCGTAGGTTATCAGCAAAGAGACAGAACAAGTCAATACTGTATGTCTTTCTGAGAATGCAAAAAAAAAGTTGTTGGAGAATAGTAAATTGTGCAAGAAGTACAAAAACATTTGGACAGTTGTACATTTCTATTAGGGCTGCAACTAACGAACCCACAAGTCAACGATTGTATTGACAACTAGTCAATTAAAGAGATTATGCACAAACTATTGTGTGGCTGAGATGGTAAAGTGTCAGTCCAACAACATCAGAGTTCCTGGTATGAATCCAGCTTCTGCCATCCTGGACACGGCCGTTGTGTCCTTTGGGGAGACACTTCGCCCACCTAGCTCCCAGTGGCACCCACACAAATGTATGACTGCGAATGAATGTTTGGTGGGGGGTCAGAGAGGCTGTAAGCGCAAATCAGCAGCCACGTTTCTGTCACTACCCCAGGGCAGCTGTGGCTACAAATGTAGCTTAATACCATCATGTGTGAATGTGGAGTGAATGAATGATGAGTTCCCAATTCTCACTGTAGAGCGTTTCAAGTGTCTACAAAAGCGCTATATAAATCTAATCCATTAATATGATTATTATTATTATTTGCTTAAGATATGTTTTGCATGTGTTAACTAACAAAGATGACTAATTCATTCAGAAATATGTATTTATACTGTAACTGTGCTGCTCATTAGGCGGTTACAAAATAACTACTGTAGTAAACTTGTCCATCCATCCATCTTCTTCCGCTTATCCGAGGTCGGGTCGCGGGGGCAGCAGCCTAAGCAGGGAAACCCAGACTTCCCTCTCCCCAGCCACTTCGTCTAGCTCTTCCCGGGGGATCCCGAGGCATTCCCAGGCCAGCCGGGAGACATAGTCTTCCCAACGTGTCCTGGGTCTTCCCTGTGGCCTCCTACCGGTTGGACGTGCCCTAAACACCTCCCTAGGGAGGCGTTCGGCTGGCATCCTGACCAGATGCCCGAACCACCTCATCTGACTCCTCTCGATGTGGAGGAGCAGCGGCTTTACTTTGAGTTCCTGCTGGATGACAGAGCTTCTCACCCTATCTCTAAGGGAGAGCCCCGCCACACAGCGGAGGAAACTCATTTCGGCCGCTTGTACCCGTGATCTTATCCTTTCGGTCATGACCCAAAGCTCATGACCATAAGTGTGGATGGGAACGTAGATCGACCAGTAAATTGAGAGCTTTGCCTTCCGGCTCAGCTCCTTCTTCACCACAACGGATCGGTACAACGTCCGCATTACTGAAGACGCCGCACCGATCCACCTGTCGATCTCAAGATCCACTCTTCCCTCACTCGTGAACAATACTCCTAGGTACTTGAACTCCTCCAATTGGGGCAGGGTCTCCTCCCCAACCAGGAGATAGCATTCCACCCTTTTCCAGGCGAGAACAATGGACTCGGACTTGGAGGTGCTGATTCTCATTCTGGTCGCTTCACACTCTGCTGCGAACCGATCCAGTACTGTAGTAAACTTGTGTCCATTTAAAAGCAAGGACAGGCCCAGTGCCGAAAAAAAACTATTTTTTATTTTTTTTTGAAAACAGGAAAAAAAACACACATTACAATCACCAACACTATTTAACTTCCGTTATAAAAAAGCATTTTGTGATGATGCGTTTAAAAAGCTGCACACGGGTATGCTATTGATTAACTCCTGACATTTTAAACAATCTAATAGACCTAATTAATTCTGAACATTTTAGCTATCTAATATATTGTATATTTTTGATGTCAATGTCGTGGTGCCTCGTGTGTGTGTGTAATTGACATTTATTGTACCAAAGCTGCTTCACACCTGAAGTTCTTGACAGACATAAAAATACTTGATTTGATATAGACAAAAATTAGCTGGGAGACTATGGATAAAATGATACTAAATCTATTTTTCACACAACTTTGCCTCACACTTGTTAGCTCGCTTGTTAGTAACTAATTGTCTTACCGAGTTGAGACGGCATACTCCGGATGTCCGACATCATGCCTCCGCTTTAAATGTACAGCCATAAAAAACAAAGTCTGCTTTGCAAAATGAGCAAGGTATTCATGACTTTAACAAGACAAATGTGAAATGTTCCCACTACAGGATTTTACTTGCGATGCTGGGCGTGATGACTTTCTTCCATCTGGAAAAACACGGGTGGTGATGTCACCGACTATTGACATGAATTTGTCGGCGACAAATTTTATTGGCGATATTTGGCAATATGTTTTGACAATGTCGACAAATCCTTGCACCCCTAATTTAAACTTCACCCCCAAATTACAGCTGCACCGAATTTCTTAAATCGATTATTATATTGATTATTTCATTTTCCAGGTTAATCGATGAATCCGTCAAATTAATATCTTAAAGTACATAACTGTTTTTAATGTAATGATTGGTTGTGGATACAAAAGAAAATTACTAAAAAAGTTGTTTTACTTCCTCCGCCATCATGGTGAATCGCCCTTGATCCCTTTTTGCTGATGCATTACAGCAGGGGTGCCCACACTTTTTCTGCAGGCGAGCTACTTTTCAATTGACCAACTCGAGGGGATCTACCTCATTTATATATATCATTTATATTTATTTATTTATGAAAGAGACATTTTTGTAAACAAGTTAATTGTGTTTAATGATAATACAAGCATGTGTAACACATATAGATGTCTTTCTTTCACAAAGACAAGAATATAAGTTGGTGTATTACCTGATTCTGATGACTTGCATTGATTGGAATCAGACAGTAATGATGATAACGCCCACATTTTCAAATGGAGGAGAAAAAAAGTTGTCCTTTCTGCACAATACCACATGAAAGTGGTTGGTTTTTGGCATCTAATTCATCCAGCTTCCATACACTTTACAAGAAAAACATTGGCGGCAAATTCCGTAGCTTGCTTGATTGACATTCACGGCACCCGAGGGTCTTGTGAGATGACGCTGGCTGCTGCCAGGTCATTATTATGAAAAAATGACAGAGAGGAAGGCGAGAAACACGTTTTATTTCAACAGACTTTCGCGCCGTCCCTTCCGTCAAAACTCTAAAGGCCGACTGCACATTTCCTATCTTCACAATAAAAGCCCTGCTTCATGCTGCCTGCGCTAACAAAATAAGAGTCTCAGAAAGCTGGCGTGCACATCACTTTCAGAGGGATCGCTTGTGCACGCCAGTTTTCCGAGACTCTGTATTTAGTTAGCGCAGGCAGCATGAAGCAGGGCTTTTATTGTGAAGATAGGAAATGTGCAGTCGGCCTTTAGAGTTTTGACGGAAGATACGGCGCGAGAGTCTGTTGAAATAAAAAGTGTTTCTCGCCTTCCTCTCGGTCATATTTTCATAATGATCTTGCAGCAGCCAGCGTCATCTCACAAGACCCTCCGGTACCGTGAATGTCATTTAATTGACGTCTTGGTGAAGATTGATGATCACTAATTTTTAGGTCTATTTTTTTTTTTAAAGCCTGCCTGGAGATCGATTGACACACCCCCCGCAGTCGACTGGTAGCTCGCGATCGACGTAATGGGCACCCCTGATTTGCAGTTTACACCGCACCTCAAAAGGCAAACTTGCAGTTTACACCGCACCTCAAAAGGCAAATTTTCAACAGTGGTATCTAAGGGTGTTCTGATTAGTATTTTAAGCTGCCAATTCAGATACTGATCATCCATAAGTGAGATTAGCTGATACCATCACATATACTACCTGTAGTATGAGCGTTATTAACTATTTTAACTGAAAATGAATAACAAATTCACCTTACTTTTTAAAAAAAACTAAAGTAATAGTGGGTCACACTACAAATTTGAGTGTCGATCCAATAATATGTAGTTACAGTGGCAGTAATGACCATATTAATACTGATAACTATACATAGTACTTTAAACTATTTAGAATCATCAAATGATTTTGCTTTTTAAATGTTTTATTCACAATTATAATTAGCAGAAAAACACATGAAGGCATTGAAACAGTATTAATTAAATATTCATCCATCCATTACCTACCGCTTATTCTCTTTGGGGTCGCGGGGAACGCTGGTACCTATCTCAGCTACAATCAGGCAGAAGGCGGGGTACACCGTGGACAAGTCGCCACGTCATCGCAGACTAAATATTCAAACTATCTTGTTATTGTTATTTCATACAATTGCTTAGGCAAACATAGTCAAAAGTTACTTGTCTCCAGGGACTTATTCCCTGAATTTTTAAAATATCAAAAATGAGAGAGAAAAAATTATGAATCAAGAATTACCTGCTATTACCTATGGTATCAACAACATCGATTTATAGATCGTTCCACCCCATTTTGTGATCGCTTGGCATACGGTAGACAGCAAGAGGCAAATGTTTCTATTGGATATTATTCTGTGTCTATACATGTTCATTTCATGTTAATATCAGCTTACTTTCTGTGGTAACACGCTTCCATCGACACTTTACTATGCACGCATTTATTCTGTTGTTTAAAGCTACCTTAGCATTAGCGTGTTCACTAGTCGTCGGCTGCTCTCTTGCTCAAAATGTCACATTTTTAGCCTTTTTCTCCATTTCCACATTGGCAATAGTATTTGTAAGAAATATAGCTTATTTGCCGCAATGGAGGTGGTATTAACTTTTAGAGGGACTGCTCTGCATTGAGTGAGGAAATACACAAACAGTTAGCAGTAGCTTTGTCTCTCAAACAAAGGACCAAGTTGCAAGGTATGAGTCACAAGTGATCTTTTTTTGTGATCGGCATTGAAAGGCAGTGATTGGCATCTGGCAATCAAAAACTGTTTCAACAGGTTTTGGCCAATAATGATCGGCGGCTGATCGATTGGAACACTGCATGCTTGGCCATAATTTTGTGACGAATCAACGCAACATGTTTATGTTATAGAATGACGTCCACTAAGTCGACAAATCGTGTCAGTCCTGACCCAAAATTGGCCCAAAAGACAAATATCCCAGTCTATAAAATGTGCGTTTATTTACATGTTGCCACCCACAGTTTTATTACCAACATGTAGTAGTTGTACTGTCCAAATTCAATATTAATTTTGGATGTTGTATATTGGTCCGATGTAAAGCAAAAGACAAGTCTCGGATCATATCAGCCTGCATCTAAACCAGGGGTGTCAAACGTACGGCCCACGGGCCGGATTAGGCCCGCCAACAGGTTTTATCCGGCCCGCAGGATGAGTTTGCTAAGTATAAAAATGAGCCAAAATTTTTGAATGAAAGAAAATGCTGTTCTAAATGTGTCCACTAGATGTCGCAATAGCAATTATTCGTATCGTTGTAGATGTTACTGATGTAAAAAAAGAAAAAAAAGAACCACGTTTGTGCACCAGTCGAGGGAAATTAGCAAACTACATAAATAACATACTGTAATTAGATTTTGATATTATTTTTTTATCTTAATAGATTGAAAATGAACACCAATGAGTTGATTGATGAACATTATCACATAATTTATTCAGGAAGCATAAATAACGACAATTAAAGATATAATGCTATTAACCGCAACATGTAGGTGTAATTGTAAAAAAAATAACATGATGATTTGTACATTCTCAAAATGTGTTTGGCCTATTTTTAAACAAAGAAAACAATCTGCTGCGATGAGATGGCGACTTGTCCAGGGTGTATGCCGCCTTCCGCTCGATTGTAGCTGAGATAGGAACCAGCACCCCCCGCGACCCCAAAGAGAAAAAGCAATACAAAATGGATGAATGGAAAACAATCTGAATTTGTCTTTATTTTTAAGTTATCGTGCTGTGATTTTACCAGTCCGGCCCGCTTGGGAGTTGATTTTTCTCCATTTGGCCCCCTATCTAAAATGAGTTTGACACCCCTGATCTAAACTCTCTAATGTAAGCGCTCTGATACAAGCAGTCCTGCAGCGCGTTAAATTGTGCAAAGCTGGACAGCCAGTTAACATCTAAATGTCATCCAAGAAGCATACAAGGTTGGTCTTTTTTCTTGTATTTCAGTGAAATAATTTACAAAAAAGTAAACAGGGTAGGTTCTACTAGGAGCGAGCAGTAACACAACAGCTAATCACACGATAGCACACAAGGTAGATATACAAAATAAGTGTCCTTAATTGAACAAAATTACAGTCTAAAAAAAAAACATTTGACAATAAATAACAAATAATTATAGTTGCATTATACAGATACAAAGTCAAACGCGTATTAGAAAGTATGAAGTAACAAGCATGTCCACATCATTCAACTTAATGAGTCATGAGCTTAATTTAAATGATTATTGTGGACACCAGGTGTTGCCAGATCAAACAATTACCTTTGCAGTTCAATTTAAAGTCCATTCCAGACGATTAATATTAAATAAGTTTGTGTTATTCATACCTACCTTTGTTTTATAAATTTCACTTGATCAAACCTTTTCCAACATTACACATTACCATATATATTAAAAGTATGTATGATTTTGTCTGATATCGTATTGGCTTAATATCAGTATCAGTCAATACTCCATCATCTGTATTGTATCCTAAGTGGAAAGATTTGGGACACCCCTTTGTAGTAGTGCATTTTAGGTGTGAGCACATGTTTCCCGTGTTTGGTGTAATTGTAAACACGGTGGTGTTTAATTAAGTCACTTAAAATATATATGACAAATATACAAATAAGTAACAAGCACTCAATTAATTAAGCACAAATAACATGCAGAAACTACAACTAGTTATTTAATCCAAATATAGAAAATATACACTTATTTCCATCATGGATTTCATAAAGTGAGATACATGTATAGGTAAACCCTGTGCACACAGTGAAAAAAGTATAGATAAATGTACTACAATGCAGTTTCAAGCAGTAAACAGTCCCATCCTGACCAGTGATAAGCTTTACAATAAATAATTAATGGTATTTTAAAAAGACCATTCTACACAGACTAGAAGTATTACACTGATCACTCAATAAGTTAGTCAAAACATGCTGTTTAGGGTTCTGTAATACTCTGGAAAGAGTAATGAAAGCAACACTGTGATCTCCCCCTGATTTCAGGAGTTGTAAATAGTAATGTTGCTTTTATTAGTACTGTTAGGAGCTTGACTGACACTGCAGGCTTGTACTGTATGTGTATGCAATTCCCAAACTGGTTATCATTGACTCAAGCAATATTATCTGTGAGAATATACTTGATGCATTCTATTGTCTTTTATAAGAAACACGTCCTGAACTACTGTATACAACTTAACTATAACTTATCTGTTCAGTAACAATGACAAGCCTGAGCTGGGATAACTGAGTATATGACCCAAAATACACACATTTGACAAATTTATATCTGAATTTAAAGGAATCAATTTCAGAACTGATTCAATATTCCAAACCAAAGGACACAGAGAGAGCCAAAAGAAGGAAGATGATAAGAAATGTGTGTGTGTGTGCGTGCGTGCGTGCGTGCGTGCGTGCGTGTGTGTATGTGCCTTTAAGAGAGTGACGAGGCCTGAACCCAGTGATGGGAAAGTCAACTAGTAATTTTCTCATGACCCTTGAAAAGAGGCCTTCTTCCATCTGGCTGCCACGATGAAGATGGGATGTCACCAAAACTGCAAAGGGACAAGGAACACATTGCGCCTCATACTGTACATTCCAAGCCGAATGCATAATCCGTCATCTTTAATGGACTCTTCCCAATTCATCATTCACAGTGATAACAGTCTAGATGAATTAGTATATAGCGAACAAGTACCATTACAATGAAGACAGGTAACATGCAATTGTTGTCATAGCCTGCACTTGAGCTAGTTTTTGTTTTTGCTCTATTTCCTGCCCCCTTTTGGTGGTTGTGGTTTCCAAAACTAGATGACGCAACAAGGCACACCCTCGTGCTATCGCAGCTATAAATGCTGTGCATGTTAAATGGTAAAAGTTGTGGACTTAGCTTGAGAGTATTTGGGGGATTAGAGACTGATACGGCTACAAGAAAATTACCTCAATGTATGGAATTATCAGTAATGTTAAGACATAGCCGCCAAAATGAGGTTTCTCTGTCGGGATTGTAAGAGAGAGGGTGAGAAGCACTGTCATTCGGGAAAAATTAAGGCCATGTCCACATAAACACGGAGCGTTTCAAAAACACGCATTTGGGGTTAAATCAGGGGTCTCAAACATGAGGCCCACGGGCCAATTGCAGCCCGCGAGACGTTGTTTTGCGGCCTGCACTTTAATATGACAATTTAATGAATGTGCGGCTCGCGAGTTTAATATGAACAGAACTTGTCAGAGTTATACTACCCAACATTCTCGATTCTCACGGGAGTTACCAAAATCAAGGCCTCTTTGTACACAATCAACACTATTCATGGAGTGCTGTAATGGCACATCTCTTACCACACTCTGTATTCTGTATAGACAGTATACAAGTCTAATTGATTTTCACCTTTGGCCGAGCAGTACACATGTACTGGAACTGGAGGAGATGCGGATGAGGGGACAGGACTGCGGAGCTGGCACTGAGCGCTGGGACGGAGAGGCTTCGCGGTGTCTTGGCTGGGTGAGCAGGTGTCGGACACCTCAGTCACCTTGGTCGTATCCTCGCTCATCCATGCGGACTGGACACTGGCCGAGAGTTGGTTGGCGGCCGAGAGTGGAGTCGGCTCTCTTGGTTGCTTTGTTGGGTCTGCTCCTGTCTCTGGCCATACTCTCTCCACCCCAGCCGACGGTGGCGTGGAACACCGCAGAGGCCACCACAGTGTATGTTTCTTTTACTTTTTATTCATAGCTGTATGTAGAAGTGTCTGGTTGTATCCGCTGCTTTAATGTCCTTTGTCTTCTTTGATGTTTCCTTCTTACACACTTCTATGGCTATAAGTTGTTTTTTTCCGTTGGCCTCAGTCTGCACCCCCTCTTCATGGCCCAGGCTAAGACCGATTTTTATTCTTATTTTATTTTAATCTTCTTTTTTTTTCCCCATTCCCCCCCTTGTTTACCTGTATCATCTTTTTCGTAAGGGGTGCTGGAAGCCGGCAGACCCGTCAGCGGTCCTGTTCTGTCTCCCTGTAATGTTTGTCTGATCTTGAATGGGATTGTGCTGAAAATTTAAATTTTCCTGAAGGAGCTATCCTGATGGAATAAATAAAGTACTATCTAATCTAATCTAATGTGTGATGTTGCAAGACATATTTGATCAACAGCTACACAAGTTACACTGAAGGTGGTCGTAAAAAAACTTTAACACTATTACAAATATGTGCCAAACCGTGAACCCACACCAAACAAGAATGACAAACACATTTCAGGAGAACATCCGCACTGTAATACAACATAAACTCAACAGAACTAATACCCACAATTCATTGCAGCCCTGACTCTTCCGAGCTACATACACACACCCACGCTACCATCACCCCCCCACGCCCCACCCTCCCTACTTGCGTCGGTTGAGGTGTTGTATATTGTAGCCCTGCAAGGTGTTCTGGGTATTTGTTCTCTTGTGTTTAAGTTGTTAGGGTAGGGAAATTCTCCCAAAAAGGGTTTGTCATTCTTGTTTGATGTCGGTTCACAGTGTGGCGCATATTTGTAACAGTGTTAAAGTTGTTTATACTGCCACCCTTAGTGTGACCTGTATGGCTGTTGAACAAGTACGTCTTGCAGCCACTGACGATGTTCTGCACAAGTCTCACACAACATGATAAGGAGCCGGCATGTTGGTTGTGAGACGTAAAAGCGTGTGCGATGACATGTAGTGGAGTAGTAGCCCTCTATAATGGGGTGCGCGGACCTGTGGAAGCACTTGAAGGAATGCCAAGCGACAAATGAGATTTATTAAAAACATTTTAAAAAATAGCAGCTATTCATAAATCCATTAAAAAAAGTTTATTGAATACTACCTCAATGAAATATGAATGTGAGTTCATAAACTGTGAAAAAAAAATACAACAATCCAACATTCAGTGTTGACAGCTAAACTTTTTATGGACATGTTCCATAAATATTGATGTAAAGATTTCTTTTTTTGTGAAGAAATGTTTACAATTAAGTTCATGAATCCAGATGGATCTCTATTGCAATCCCAAAAGAGGAAACTTTAAATTGATTACTTCTGTGTAAAAATATTTATTTATAATTGAATCACTTCTTCACTTGTTTATTTTTCAACAAGTTTTTTAGTTATTTTTATATCTTTTTTTCCAAATAGTTCAAGAAAGACTACTAAAAATCAGCAATATTTTGCACTGTTATACCATTTAATAAATCAGAAACTGATGACATAGTGCTGTATTTTGCTTCTTTATCTCTTTTTTTCAACCAAAAATGCTTTGCTGTGATTAGGGGGTACTTGAATTAAAAAAATGTTCACAGGGGGTACATCGCTGAATAAAGGTGAGAATTACTGTTGTAGAGGACGTTAAAGGCAGTGCAGTCAGGGCAGCCCTTAATAATGTCGCCTGGGTGAAAATTGGGACAAATTCGGGAGAATGGTTGCACCGGTACATTGTCGGGAGGTGCACTGAAATTCAGGAGTCTCCCGGAAAAATCGTGAGGATTGGCAAGTATGTTGCTAGGGCGGGAAAGCCATTCATAGAAGGTGAATTCATTAAAAAGTGCATGTTAAGATTTTTTAAGAAATCCTTTCTTGCGGCCCAGCCTCACCCAGTTTCTGCATCCAGTGGCCCCCAGGTAAATTGAGTTTGAGACCCCTTGGTTATTAATGGATCTCCATCCACACAAGTGTAGTTTTAAAAGTGTCTATGTCTACACACAAACACATACACCTGCTGTCATGCACATTTTGTCCAATCAGAAGCCTGAAAAAAGCAGCCATAGCTGACTTGCTGCAGAATTACACCTCCTATTGTGTTTATTTTGATATACTATAGACGTACAATGACGATTACATTATATCTAAAACCAGCCTGCACGTACACAGAGCCTTAGGAACATTATTAAAGAGCGAATGCACATCTGTGCTGCTGAAACCTGACACTCATAGAATTAAAACATGTTCAGCAACATGGTGATGTACTACATGTGCAGTGAAGTGTACATTTTTTCTAAAATCAGCACGCACTAATGAGCCAAGGAAATCATTTTGCATGTTTAAGTGCCTATATGCCTATATAAGTACGGGGACATGCGTGTGCTGCTGCAAAACTCTCGAGGAAATTATACAGCCTTTTAATCATGGATATAGTGATATGGTACATGTGTAATGTAGTGTATATTGTCTTTAGTTAACATCAGTACACACTACAAGGAGGACGCTACATCACGTTTTTTTTAGTTGATTGGTCGTTTTTTACGTGCGACCGCGGTCGCGCGGGGCTTTATCTACAAAAATGGAAGCAAGACACGTAAGTTACTTTCATGATTTGTCATTACGTAAGGACTAAATACATAAGATAATGGTAAAAGGAAGAAGCCAGACTGCGCCCGCCTGGAAAACCCTGACCCAAGAAATGACTTTCGCCGCTCCCTGGCTGAAAAACTTGGGGAGGTGGAGTCTTCCTTGAACTCTTCTGAGAACTCTATTGACCAGAACTGGAACTCTATCAGCTCGGCTATCTATGAGGCAGCAGCCCAAACAATCGGCTTCAAGAGCAAGTACCACCAAGACTGGTTTGATGAAAACTCGGACACCATCCATGTCCTGTTGAAGGATATGCACAGAGCACAGAGGGCAACCCTAGAGAACCCTTCATCCAGCAGCGCCAGGCAGAAATGGCAGAGCTTAAGGAGAAGTGCAAATGGCTGTTAAAAGGATGCAGAATGAGTGGTGGAGAAAAAAGGCACATGAGATCCAAACCTTTGCCGATAAAAATGACATGCACAACTTCTACAATGCTGTCAAGAAGACCTATGGCCCAACAAACCGCTGAATCACTCCCCTGAAAACAGCAGACGCCCTGTGTACCTTGAAGGACCAATCTAGCATCTTGCTGAGGTGGGCGGAACACCTTAGCACCCTGTTGAATCAGGAATCTGATGCAGACCCCACTGTTCTGGATGAACTGCCTACATTTCCCGTCATGCACAATCTGGATGAGCCCCCAACCTTCCTGGAGGTCCGATCAGCTACCCGCTCCCTCAAAAACAACAAAGCCCCCGGTAATGACAACATCCCGGCAGAACTGCTGAAGTAAGGAGGATACTTCTGCACAAGAGCTTTGCACCGGTACATCACAAAAGTCTGGGCTGAAGAGAATGTCCCACAACAATGGAGAGACGCCAATGTAGTCACTATCTACAAGAACAAGGGTGATAAGGCTGTCTGTGGCAACAGCAGGGGCATTTCACTCCTTTCTGTTGCCGGTAAAGTTCTGGCAAAAGTGATGCTCCAGAGGCTGATTAATAACATCACTGAGTCGATTCTGCCTGAATCACAGTGCGGGTTTAGAAAGAGTAGGAGCACAGTGGACATGATCTTCACTGCTAGACAGCTGCAGGAAAAATGTAGGGATCAACACCAGGACCTTTTCATGGCCTTTGTCGAGCTCTCCAAAGCCTTCGACACTGTTCAGAGAGAACTTTTATAGGAAGTCCTCGTCAGGTGTGGCTGTCCCATTAAGTTTGTTAACATCCTCCGTCAGTTTCATGATGGAATGACTGCTCGAGTGACCATAGGAGGTCTAGAGTACATACAGGAGTAAGGCAGGAGTGTGTACTAGCACCAGTGCTTTTCAACATCTTCTTGTTATGTGTTACCAAACTTCAAGGAGATTGAGGACAGGAGCGGTGTGACAGTGGACTTTCGTCGAGATGGTCTTTAATATCAGGAGGCTTCAGGCTACCACCAAACTGCAAAAGGGAGATAATTGTTGAGTTGCAGTACGCAGATGACTGTCTTCTTGTATCTCACAGCCCACAAGACCTCCAGTCTGTTTTTGCTGCTGCAGTGAGAGCGTACAGCAGGATGGGACTGACCGTCTACACCAGCAAGACGGAAGTAGTCTGCCAGTGGAGCTTCAACAAGCCATCTACATCTCCTGTCTTCACTGTTTCTGGAGAACAAATAGCAGTCGTTCCATCCTTCAGATACCTGGGGAGCATTCTTTCTAGTGACAACACTGTTGATAGTGAGGTCCAGAACAGGATTAAGCAGGCAGCGGCAGTTTTTGGGAGACTCAGGCGTCGGGTCTTCCAAAACAAGAATCTCCATCTCCACACAAAAGTCTCTGTCCATCAAGCCATCTGCCTCACTACCCTGCTCTACAGCTGTGAAGCCTGGGTAACCTACATCCGACACATCAAGGTCCTGGAGCAGTTCCACATACGTTGCCTACAGCGCATCCTGGGGATTACATGGTGTGATCGTGCGCCTCATTCTGAAATACTCTCAAAAACCAACTGCAGGAGTATTGAGGCCATGATCACCCTGCACCAACTACGATGGCTGGGCCATGTAGTAAGGATGCCCTCAGACCGCCTGCCTCGCAAGGTGCTATACGGCCAGCTACACCATGGTCGTCGCTCTGCTGGAGGGCAGAAAAAACGATATAAAGACCAGCTGAAGACTGCACTAAGGAAGTGTAAAATCAGACCCGAGGCCCTGGAGGGTGTGGCTGCTGATCGGAACACCTGGCGTCAGCTGTGCCAGGATGGCACCCGGCTGCTGGAAGAGGATAGGACAGCCAGGAGACAGGAGAAAAGACTCAGGAGGAATACACCTACAGTTGCCGTTTCCACCACCACATTTACATGCCCTACCTGCAGTAGGATTTGTGCATCCAGGATAGGGCTATTCAGCCACCAACGAACTCACCGATAGAAGTGGATGTCGTCATCGGATTCGATGGACAACCATAAGCAAAGTAAGTAAGCATATTGTCTTTAGGTAACATCAGTACACACTACAAGGAGGACG
Organism: Nerophis ophidion; assembly: GCF_033978795.1. Lineage (NCBI taxonomy): Eukaryota > Metazoa > Chordata > Actinopteri > Syngnathiformes > Syngnathidae > Nerophis > Nerophis ophidion. Next base: position 40,478,469 of record NC_084614.1, on the reverse strand, counting down.
CTACATCACGTTTTTTTTAGTTGATTGGTCGTTGTTTACGTGCGACCGCGGTCGCGCCGGGCTTTATCTACAAAAATGGAAGCAAGACAAGTAAGTTACTTTCATGATTTGTCATTACGTAAGGACTAAATACATAAGATAATGGTGCATCTTTCTTATGACACAGAGCAAAAAGTCTTGCTTGTTAAAGTTGTCCCATCAAGTGGAGGTTCTATAGCGATCGAATCCAAAACAGCTGACTGACATTAGCACCGGCGGGAGTGTCGCAAAGTCCATTTTGATGTGTCTTTTTTATTAATGTTAAGTAAAAAGAGCAGCATGTTTACGTTCAAACATACAGTAAGTCGTCTTACATTGTGTCTAAATCCAGCAAGGCAATGTTGTTGAGCATGGAAATGAAAGCGTACAACCGTGACGTAATCACAAGTCTACGTTTGTGCCGTGTACACGCGAGTTTTGGAACTCTATACTTTGGCCAGCGTTTGCAAAAGTCGGCGTTTTTAAAGGCAAGATTATGTGTCCGCGTGCAGACCAGAGGCCTAAACGCAGAGATAAGTACCGTATTTTTCGGACTATAAGTCGCAGTTTTTTTCACAGTTAGGCCGGGGGAGCGACATATACTCCGGAGCGATTTATGTGTGAAATTATTAACGCATTACCGTAAAATATCAAATAATATTATTTATCTCCTTCGCGGAAGAGACAAAGCAAATGTCAGCAATCGTCACACACATGTCAGCAATCGTCACATACACGTCAACCAATAAGAATTCGGCGGGGGAGGGTCAAGGCAGAAGTGCATTGTGGGTCATGGAATGCTAAGTGCTATATGCTACTGCCGTAGCTGTTAAAATGGATCATTTCATCGTGGGCGGTAACTTATAAAAACTGAGAAGGGCTGAACAAAAATGGCACCGAAAAGGAAATCATGTACTGCAGATTACACAATATCAATCAATCAATCAATCAATCAATGTTTACTTATATAGCCCTAAATCACTAGTGTCTCAAAGGGCTGCACAGACCACCACGACATCCTCGGTAGGCCCACATAAGGGCAAGGAAAACTCACACCCAGTGGGACATCGGTGACAATAATGACCCAGTGGGACGTCGGTGACAATGATGACTATGAGAACCTTAGAGAGGAGGAAAGCAATGGATGTCGAGCGGGTCTAACATGATACTGTGAAAGTTCAATCCACAATGGATCCAACACAGTCGCGAGAGTCCAGTCCAAAGCGGATCCAACACAGCAGCGAGAGTCCCGTTCACAGCGGAACCAGCAGGAAACCATCCCAAGCGGAGGCGGATCAGCAGCACAGAGATGTCCCCAGCCGATACACAGGCGAGCAGTACATGGCCACCGGATCGGACCGGACCCCCTCCACAAGGGAGAATGGGACATAGAAGAAAAAGAAAAGAAACGGCAGATCAACTGGTCTAAAAAGGGAGTCTATTTAAAGGCTAGAGTATACAAATGAGTTTTAAGGTGAGACTTAAATGCTTCTACTGAGGTGGCATCGCGAACTGTTACCGGGAGGGTATTCCAGAGTACTGGAGCGCGAACGGAAAACGCTCTATAGCCCGCAGACTTTTTTGGGCTTTGGGAATCACTAATAAGCCGGAGTCCTTTGAACGCAGATTTCTTGCCGGGACATATGGTACAATACAATCGGCAAGATAGGATGGAGCTAGACCGTGTAGTATTTTATACGTAAGTAGTAAAACCTTAAAGTCACATCTTAAGTGCACAGGAAGCCAGTGCAGGTGAGCCAGTACAGGCGTAATGTGATCAAACTTTCTTGTTCTTGTCAAAAGTCTAGCAGCCGCATTTTGTACCAACTGTAATATTTTAATGCTAGACATGGGGAGACCCGAAAATAATACCCTACAGTAGTCGAGGCGAGACGTAACAAACGCATGGATAATGATCTCAGCGTCTTTAGTGGACAGAATGGAGCGAATTTTAGCGATATTACGGAGATGAAAGAAGGCCGTTTTAGTAACGCTTTTAATGTGTGCCTCAAAGGAGAGAGTTGGGTCGAAGATAATACCCAGATTCTTTACCGTGTCGCCTTGTTTAATTGTTTGGTTGTCAAATGTTAGAGTTGTATTATTAAATAGAGTTCGGTGTCTAGCAGGACCGATAATCAGCATTTACGTTTTTTTGGCGTTGAGTTGCAAAAAGTTAGCGGACATCCATTGTTTAATTTCATTAAGACACGCCTCCAGCTGACTACAATCCGGCGTGTTGGTCAGCTTTAGGGGCATGTAGAGTTGGGTGTCATCAGCATAACAGTGAAAGCTAATACCGTATTTGCGTATGATGTCACCTAGCGGCAGCATGTAGATGCTGAAGAGTGCAGGGCCAAGGACCGAACCCTGGGGAACTCCACACGTTACCTTAACGTAGTCCGAGGTCACATTGTTATGGGAGACACACTGCATCCTATCAGTAAGATAAGAGTTAAACCAAGACAAGGCTAAGTCTGACATACCAATTCGTGTTTTGATACGTTCTAATTAAAATATTATGATCGACGGTATCGAAAGCAGCGCTAAGATCGAGGAGCAGCAACATAGATGACGCATCGGAATCCATCGTTAGCAATAGATCATTAGTCATTTTTGCGAGGGCTGTCTCTGTGGAGTGATTTGCCCTGAAACCGGATTGAAAGGTTTCACATAGATTGTTAGACGCTAAGTGTTCATTCAACTGCTCCGCAACAATTTTTTCAAGGATTTTTGAAATAAAGGGAAGGTGAGACACCGGTCGGTAGTTTACCATGAGGTCAGGATCGAGGTTAGGTCTTTTAAGAAGAGGATGAATAACCGCTTTTTTGAATGCTAGGGGAACAGTGCCCGAGGAGTGTGATACGTTTATAATATTTAGCACTGATGGACCTAATAATACAAAGAGCTCCTTGATCAGTTTGCCAGGAAGAGGGTCAAGTAAACATGTTGTCTGTTTTATTCCATTTACACGTTGTAACAATTCCTCTAATGTTATTTCCTCAAAACGAGAGAAACTATTTTGGAGGGCAGTACCCGCCGTATATACAATCGTGTCAGTGTTAATAGAACCCCGTTGTAGCTGGGACGCATTGTCTTTAATCTCCTTTCTAATGACTTAAATGTTCTTACTAAAGAATTGCATAAAGTCATCAGCTGAGTGGGTTGAGCTACTGGAAAGGGTCCCTTGTTGGGTTAGCGATGCTACCGTACTAAACAAAAATTTAGGATCGTTTTTATTACGGTGGATGAGATTTGAGTAATATTTAGCTTTAGCTAAGGTAAGCATGAGTTTATAAGTTATTAAACCATCACTCCATGCTTGATGGTGCACCTCAAGTTTAGTCGTGCGCCATTTGCGTTCCAGCTTTCTACATAATAATTTCTGAGCTCTAGTTTCTTCTGTAAACCACGGGGTGCGCTTTTTTGGAGCCTTTTTTAACTTTAGCGGTGCTATTTTATCAATGGTTTCGCGCAGGGCGTCGTTAAAGTTGTTAGTGAGGTTATCAATAGAGCCCACATACTTTGGGAATGGTGCCATTACCGAGGGCAGTAGGTCAGCAAGAGTTGTCGTTGTGGCTGTATTAATGTTGCGGCTGCTATAGCAGTTATTATTATTATTAGTTTGACGAACATGCGTCTGAACCTCAAATTTTATAAGGTAATGATCGGACAATACTTTAGTATACGGGAGTATCGTAACTTTGGAAACGGTGATACCCCTGACAAGCACTAGGTCTATCGTATTACCGTTGCGATGCGTGGGTTCATTTATTATTTGTTTGAGACCACAGCTATCAATTACAGTCTGGAGCGCTACGCACGGTGGGTCCGATGGGGTATTCATATGGATATTAAAGTCCCCCATTATGATTATATTATCGGCGTGTGTCACTAGATCAGCAACGAACTCTGAGAATTCATTGATAAAGTCCGAATAGGGCCCTGGGGGGCGGTAGATAACAGCCAGGTGTAGAGGCAGTGGTGTGACAGACCTCATAGTAAGCACCTCAAACGATTTATATTTATTATTTATGTTAGGACTAAGGTTAAAGTTTTCGTTGTATATTAGTGCGACCCCCCCACCCCTTTTAAGCGGACGGGCAATATGCGCATGTGTAAAGTTAGGAGGACATGCCTCATTTAGCGCAAAAAAGTCGTTTGGTTTAAGCCAGGTTTCGCTGAGACCGATGACGTTAAGATTGTTGTCTCTGATAATATCATTAACTAACAACGTTTTAGGAGACAATGATCTTATGTTTAAAAAAACTATATTATAGGTAGTGGGCTGTTTTAGGGAGTTTTTGATCAAATTATCCGTAGTAGCAATATTAATAATGTTGTGTTTATTATGCCCAGTGCATTTAGTATAGTTACGACCATATCTAGGAATTGATACGACAGGAATTTTCCGATTGTTTGTTTGTTGCTTTGATAAACTGCACGCATCATGGTTAGCCACCTCAGTAACGGGTATTTTCCGATTGTTTGTTTGTTGCTTTGATAAACTGCACGCATCATAGTTAGCCACCTCAGTAACGGGAATTTTCCGATTGTTTGTTTGTTGCTTTGATAAACTGCACGCATCATAGTTAGCCACCTCAGTAAAACACATGTCCAACTCTGAAACACTCAAAGCAGAAAAAACTTCTTCTAATTTAACTGACTCCTTACCCAGACCAGTAGTCTCGCATTTTCCATTTAAATCCGTCTTCAGGATGGAGGGAAGTGGTGTTCTGTGGGGATTAGCCTTCTGCTTTGTTTTTAGCCCCGCTCGGCATCCGCGTTTCCGATCACACCGCTGGCGTCTGCTCCGTAGACGGCCCCCGCTGCTACTATACTCCCCTGCTTCACAGGCCGCTGGATGTAGCCGCCGACGTATTCCCATGCTAGTTAGCACGTTTAGCACGCACGCGTCTATCAGTCCAAAACGGCCCGATATGTCCACATCCAGAAGTGTCTGGCGGTCGTACGTGATCACGGAGTGACCACGATGTGAGCCAGCCATAAAGTTTGTGGAATTGTCCGGTATTTCTGCCAAATGTTCCATCTTTAGCAAGAGCCGCTCGAGGACGCAGCCCGTCATCAAATAATATTATTTATCTCATTCGCGGAAGAGACCAAGAAAATGTCAGCCATCGTCACACACATGTCAGCCAATAAGAATTCGGCGGGGAGGGTCATGGCAGAAGTGCATTGTGGGTCATGGAAGGCTAACTGCTATATGCTATATGCTACTGCTGTAGCTATTAAAATGGATCATTTCATCGTTGGCGGTAACTTGTAAAAACTGAGAAGGGCTGAACAAAAATGGCACCGAAAAGGATATCATGTACTGCAGATTACAAGCTGGACGTAGTGAAATATGCAGCAGAAAACGACAAGAGGAAGCGGCGCATACCTTTGGAGTTGACAGAGTTGTTTAGAAGCGACATCGAGGAAGAAGATTTAATCGGCTTTGTTGATTAGGAGTGACAGATTGTTTGGTAAACGTATAGCATGTTCTATATGTTATAGGTATTTGAATGACTCTTACCATAATATGTTACGTTAACATACCAGGCACCTTCTCATTTGGTTATTTATGCGTCATATAACGTACACTTATTCAGCCTGTTGTTCACTATTCTTTATTTATTTTAAATTGCCTTTCAAATGTCTATTCTTGGTGTTGGATTTTATCAAGTAAATTCCCCCCAAAAATGCGATGCGACGTATATATGTTTTTTTCCCTTCTTTATTATGCATTTTCGGCCGGTACGGCGTATACCCCGGAGCGACCTATAATCCGAAACATACGGTATGCGTTTATTAAGTATCTGTGTTCGTGTGGCCTAAGAGAAAAGCCGCTGATTCTTGTGCCAGAAACACCTCACCTGGCTAATCTGACAAAAATACTTCTGACAACTAAACAAAAAACTTCAACCTACAGTAAGCGATGGAAAGTCCAATGCTCTCGGCTTCATCGCCACCACGAGTGCGAGTCGTTGCAAGGCGCTGACTCTTGATGAGTATAACGAAAGGAAAGGTGAGGTTACAGACAAATCCTTTGACGGATTCAGATACTTTTACGCACAGACAGATCTTGTACGGGAGGAGTGTTCCAAAAGTCACATGTAAAAAGACAGCCAATCAAGAGTTCCTGCTTCACAAAGATCCAAATACGCACACACAGATTGTGGTACACGCGCACAAAACAATCTGGATATGCCCACACAGATTGTATTACACGCACACAAGTCTGAATATGCACACACAAATCTTGACAGAAGTGATGCAAAAGTCAAGTGTGAATAGACAGTTTTTTGGGGGTTCTTGCTTCACACAATTCACCATTCTGATTACAGGCACACATTTTTTTTCCACACACAGACAGATCGATTTACCGACAGGGTTTTTTTTATTCACTGACAAATCATAAAATGGACAGACAATTGAAAAACACGCACACTCGGCTCTGATAACACGCACACACTTTGAGATACAGACACACACAATAGTACACAAACACGTGAGTTGGATTGCACACACAAAGATTGAGATATGTATGTGTTTGCAAATTATTTTGCCACAAAAATAATTCCATATGCAGCACGTTAGTACAGGGGTTATTGATCATGCCTCACAACAAGGTACTTGGTCTGATTCCTGTGGAGTTTGGATGTTCTCCACGTGACAGCGTGGGTTCCCTCCGGGTACTCTGACTTCCTCCCACCTCCAAAGACATCCACTTGGGGATAGGTTGATTGGCACATTAAATTGTCCCTACTGTGTGAATACGAGTGTGAATGTTGTCAGTCTATCTGTGTTGCACCTGAGTGCAGCTGGGATAGGCTCCAGCGCCCCATGACCTCAAAAGGGACAAGCGGTAGAAAATGGATGGATGGAATTCTTAATATTTATGTACAAGGAAATGTGGGGGCAGGACTGATTACTGGAAAGAGGCTGGCTCTCTTCCTGAATACCATTGAAGTACCACACCATACCCAGTTTGCTCTGTAGACCACTCCTACACGGTTCCATAACTCTAAATGTCTCCATGGTATCATGGCCTAAATAAAAAAAATCACCAATCAGTCCCTTTAGGAATCTGCGTTATTGTGATTTTAGAAATTCACACTAATTCTACGTATCCCCACAAAATATGCAAGGCTTCACAACTTTGTCCAATGCATGCCACTTCCCCGCATATTTTGGTCAATGAACCTAATTTACATCAGCCAAGGTTGTCTCTGAGTGACACTCAAACACGCACGTCAACTGTTAAATGAAAATGTATGTTTGTTTCTTGTGTAGACAAAGCGGTACCAACAATGTGTAACAATATATGAACTCTTTATAGCTCAAAAAAGCACAATTGTTGTCGTCCTGCTGAGCTTTGACTTACTTCTGGTTTCTGTCTACAGTGCTAAGCCTTCTGGGTAATGCAATTTATAAACATTTGGCAACAAATCAGCATCCTGACTTCCTATTTTCCATGTACTTATCCATGGTAAGACATTTAAAAACAGATTTTCATTTGCAATGCTGACCTAGCAAAAAGGCCACATTTACGTGACAGAGATGTTGAAGTGTGATGATAAACTCACATTGTCTCTCATTTATCAACAAAAATGTGCACTATAAATTTCTCTCAACAGTTCACAAATGCTCTTAAGTGCGGGGGGGAAATGTGTTGGAACATAAATATAATGGACAAATACAAGCGTAAAACATACACGGAGAATGTCTGCAACGTGCTCTGTTGTTCCTTTATGTAAATATTATTAGTTATAAATCCGATTAGTTATAATGAATTAAAACCGTACAATGACAATGAGATCTGGGTATTAGCTTTTACTGCCATCTAATGTCTACTTCTAAGTCTATTTGTTTTCTAACTTTTGTTTCAATCATCTGCTTTATGAGGTTAAAGATACAATGAACATATACAATTCTGACAACAAATTTATAAAATCACAAGTTGATTTAATGTTTTCAACGCAACTTTTTAAAAACGCTGCCACTAATTAGCCTTTTAAGCCACAGCAAGCACAGAAAGTATGTTGCCATTGATTAGGCTATTCTGCGGCGGACTTTGCAAGAAATCCAGGACTGTTTTGAGCTCAGTGCAACTAATAGTGCTCATATACTGTCAATGTTATTCATTTTTCACGGATTTGTCGATTAATATGGTTCTGTAATACATTTGTTAAGTACGCAACGTTTTTACCTTTTTCATGTACCTTCTCAGTTTTTCCTTGCATCTCCCTGGAATGTCTCGTTTGCCTCAGTCATGCTTGCTTCCTGTTTTTGATTTTAAGCATTTTTTGTACACAATGTCCTGATGCATAGGGATTTGAATTGACAATGTACCAATTCAGGTAGTGGTAATCAACAGTACTTTTGTGTTTGTTCAAAAGTTGATTGTTTGAAAAAAAAAAAATAATAATAATTCAATCTAACATTTAACACTGAGCTGTGCTGTCTGGTTGTTACCTTGATTTCCCACATTTCTCTGTGTCATTTGCAAGTGAAGTTGATTGAAAGTGTCAGTTTTGCCTTCCAAATGTTTTTACTGTAAGTAATGTATTTATTCACACTAGCTGTTTGATTATAACGCGCATCTTAGTTGTATCTCAGATAGTAATTTGTTTATGCAAGTTTAGATTGGGGAATGCAACGTTAACACTGCCTGCTTCAACAGCATATGAGCAGTGTCACTGTCAATCACGGTTTAACGATAATTCCAATTTAAAATGGCAATACTACCTGTTTCACCGCAGTTAATCATTATACTGCTTATCATTACAGCCCTACTTATGTATATATTATTTGCTACAGATTTTTTGGAGTCGAGTAACTTTTGCCTGTATTTTTTGCATCTGTTTGGAAGTTCCCGCAGTTGGTGAGCCATTCATTGACATCAAAAACTGTCAGACTCAAGTACTAAGTACATCGACCTGAATAACTTAGAAAGGGTGGTGGGGAGCTGTGTGAGTGAATTCTGCTAGGACTGTCTTGTTCCACATTTATAATTATTACATCAGTAATCCCATAAATGAGACTTTAATTAAGGTAATATAATTAGAGTACAGTCTCTAAAAGAGCCTGGGATTATGAGTAATAAAGAGCAATATTAAGAGGATTTGGAAATATATTTAAAAAGTTGATTTTTCGCACATGACAGAGAGGATGACCTGGCACTAATCTCCTGGTAGGTTATTGCTCTCCCTTGGCCTTATGCACAGGGCTGATGAGAATAAATACATAGGATTACAAGAGACACACTGGCACGTGGGTTTGCTTTTGGATGATAAACTTCTCTGCGGGTAGAGAAAAAGTGCACTGTTGTATTTCCATGTCATTATGTATGTAACAATAAATCCCCCAATCTCCTTTCTCAAATCAAAATTGCACTAGTTGCTGGGGACACACACGAGGACTGCAGGCTTCAAAACGCCGTAATCCCAGCTCAAAGTGGAAAGGCGATTTGCTGCACTTCCATTTGGTATTATTCTAAGAAATAGGCAATTAAAGATAAGGTCGTAGTTCTTAGTTGGGAAAACTGCATTCCATGACCCTCCCCACGGAAGTACTAAGGGGCATTGGAGGTATATTGGGATGAATTGTTTTCAGGGAAACAATAGAAACAGATGTTGTCAACTTCTCGTATGTATGTGAGTGTGGGAAGTGGGCATATTAAGTCATAATGGGTGTGGAAGCAATGTCCTACAAGTCTGTTTAGAGTAATACATAAAGGCTAAAAATAACACTTGCAACCTACTCACTCACTACACTAAATCACTGAGGGTTGCCGTGGAAAATCTGCAGTGGCAATGCGGCTTTGCCCTCCTCATCCCAATGGAGCCTTTGAAGCTTGTGTGGATTGACCTTGTTAAATAAGTAAATTCCATTGTCGGACCCACCTGGAAAACAAATGAAGATGTACTTTTGCCAGATGGTGCGTCCAGAATAGACGAGTAATCGTACAATAGTTGGTCGGGAGATAAGGCATGGATTATATATTGTTGGACCAGGAATCCAATGCCCTTGATACGGAGTGTCTCGCTTCCAGATAAGTGAGGTTGTTATGGTAAACATATTCACATCTATGTCACAAAAAAAAAAAAAAAGCACATGAAAAATACAGGATAAGAACCGAAACCCGATGTTAATGCTAATGCTGAATGGACAGGATGCCATTTTGGTACTATAAAAATAATGTCATGAGTGTTTAAAGCTATCATTTGGCAGCCATGTTTACCTATACAGTGAAGAAAATAGATATCTGAAACCTAAGTATACCTGCTTACAAAGGTATGAACAGTCCGTCAATTTAATGTAGGCTTATTGTAAAACAGACTAAAAAACTAAAAAACATTAAACAAAGGTTATAAATGAATTTGTATTTGCTGAGGGAGCTCAACATTATCCCGATCATATGCTGAGCACAGGGCCCACAATCCATGCGGTGGCTCCGTTTTACGTAAAATAGCTACTGTGTAATTACAAATAACAAATGACGGCTAGCAATTATTTTAGTAATCGAGTAATCTATTGATTTTTTTGTTTGATTAATAGAGTAATCATTGCAGTTTATTTAATGCAAAAATATAATCATTAAACAATTTATTTACAATTAATTACTTTTAATACAAATGTGCATCAAAGTAAATCTAAGTTTGATCAAAAAATTTCATATAAATGAAAATGTGTGACAAAAATTATTTTTAAATGAGGGGTCAGGCCTCCAAATAAAATCTGCTTTGGGCCACAATTTAGTCAGTGGTGGCCCTGGAGATAGGTATTTGATCACATACCAACCAGAAATATTCTAAACACCACAGACTGGATACGTGTCCACGAAGCACACAAATTAGTCCTGTCCCTTTAGTACACAGTATTTCTAATGTAGGCTTGTAGGGTATACCGGTACTAACAAAGTATTGCAGTACTAATCAATTGAAATCGGTACTATACCACCTTTGAAAAATAATGGCACCATTCTTTCATTTGAATGCCGCTGTGCGGAGGTGACTACAGAGCCGAGGCACATGATGTTGAGTGTGTCAAAACGCACGCACAAAGTGCATACGAGCAATAACATCATGGTGGGGAAGCATGCCAAAAAATGGTAATTCTGCTTATTAATAAAGAGGGTACGTGAAGCGCAATACAAAGGTATTTGGGCTTCAAAGCTAACAATAAAGGTGACGTTTTAAACAGGGAGGCGCTGCGCTGCAAGTGCCTTTACTGCTTGTCGGTTCCCAGATCGTGGTCGAGTAGCGCATGGCAGACGTTTCCTCCAGGGCCAACATTTTGTTGGAGTTAAGACTGCTCAATTAGCATCATCTAATGCAAGTGAAATGACCAAATTTTGAAACAAATTCCTATAATTTGTGTTTTGTCTTTAATAAATGTGTTTTACCTGCTACATAGCTTATCTTTGTACATTTATCCATAGCTTTGTTTTTAGTGCTTATTAAGAAATGTATTCTTCTTAAAGTACAAACCAGGAGTGGCAACCATAAATAATTAAAAAAACAATGTGTTTATCGCCTCTTACTTTATATTTTAACCTTGTAAAAAAATTTTTTACTGTGAGTGTTTAATGTAATGTAAGATTTTCTGTTAAAATAAAGCCAATATTGACATTTTTCGTAGTTCCCTTTATTTGGAAAAGTATCGAAAAGTATCGATATACATTTTGGTACTGGTACCGGTACTAAATTATTTGTTTCAGGACAACCCTATTCTAATTTCAACTCACAATATGGATAAATATAACGGTTCATATCTTTGTAAGGGGTTACACTTACAAAATACAAATAGTACAAGGTCAACATGAATACATTAGGTATAATACGACAAGATAGTACTTCATACAAACAATTATACCGGTAGTTTTATAGGTACCGACCGGATATCGGTATTACCGGGTTGCGCATGATGTCTCATCCGGTTGCAGACTTGGCACAGACTCAGGCACTTGTTGGGCAAACAGGTGTATTCATAGCAGACACAGGCAGTCCTCCTCTAGGTAATGCAACATTTTTGATGCCAGCAAAGCAAGTATGTTTGATAAAAAACATTCAAAAGTAAGGCTTCACTTTTTTAAATGTGCAAGCTCCATGCTAAATTACATTGGGAATGCCGTATAGATGCAACCGAACAGCAGTAACAATTTTACAAGGTTATTTTAAAACTTCCAAATTTGGTAATCAAACCCACAACTAAGATGTGTGATAAGTAGAATATTTACAGTATAAACACTTCATAGGGCTTAACAAAATAAGACTGGCTCATTAAACTTAATGGCAAAGACTGCTTCCTGACTGCAGCAACAAACCTGGGACAAACTGAATTAAATGCATACTTGCAACTGAAATTTCAAAGTGTAAGAAAACAAGATATCACAACAGCTATCATTATCAGCTCAGGGTTAAATGATATTTTTTTACAAAATCATATTATTAAAGAAATTAAGATTTAGTTAATACATAAAAACATACAAAAGTACTGAAAGTTGATACCATTGAGTACCAATATCGATTCTGGTGTACAAGAACATGGTACCGCTTCGGTCCAAATGTGAAAGATCGTGGTCTCTAGACGTGACCACAGAAGGCTACCAGTAATGATAACGGGGAGGAATATGACGATAACCATAGAACCAGTAATGAAAATTATTGTCAATGTCACTGTCCTGGCTGCGCAGTAGAAATTACCTAAAACAACAATATTGGACAAAAAAATGCATTCTAAATTTAAACAGATCAGAGGTTGACTAACAGCCACATTTTGTTCACAATCCATTGTATTTATTCTAAAGGCAAATTAAGCAAGTGTTGCATAAAAGCAATTAACAGAGGCCTCGGTATTTAAAAGTTTAATATGTATACAGTATTTAGATTTTTAAGTGGAACACCAATTGAGGTCTTATCTTGTATGCTGCAGGACACTCACTTCCTGCTATATTGCACACGTCAACAACAGGGATTGAAGGCGCACAGAGGCTTCCTGTTGCCAATGGCTGCTATTCATGAACATGTATCCTGGCCGCCGACTGTTCAGGACACACCTGCAGCACCACTGATTGTCAAGGTCAGCGACAGTGACGCCGTTTCTCCTGCTGTGCTATGAGACTGAATCATGGCGATGACACTATGGAGTAATAACCTGCAGAAACTGTGGCCCGCAAATGGCCCGGAGGTAGTTTATCTAATGGTATCATTATGGTCACGCTGGTTTGCAGGTAGCATTTTCAGGTGATACTCCTCCCTCGGGGGAGGAGCAAGCCAGTCTGAGATTGCCGGTGTCAGCTCATAAGATTGTTTTGGCAACAGTGTATAAAAGGGCACCATGCCTTTGGGTAACCAAGAGAAATGTTCGAGCCCCTGTGATAGCTTTTATATCACAAAAATCAGGGGTGTCCAAACTTTTTCCACTGAGAGCCACATACAGAAAAAAGGATGATACATTTTGTATATTAAAAATGCTGAAACCAATCTAAATCAATATATGCCATCTGACCAAAACATCCATATTTTAGCTCAATGTTAAGGCTTAAACAAGGTTTTTTTTCTGGATTTTTGCTGAAAAAATCCTTCAAATAACCAAGGAAAATTAAATACTTACATTTAGAGGTAAAACGTTTTCTTGGGTACAGAACAGAAGAAAAATGCAAAACACAAAACTGCTTAGCTTTTGTGTAAACAAAAATTATGTTTTTTTTTATGAAAATAACATTCAAACTGGTGGCAGGTAGCATCCATTACAGATGATTCTCAAAATATAGATTGAAGGCTATGGGATGCAACTTTGATACATGTTCCCAAACCAATAATACAATGTAGGTCAACATATGCCTAGGTCCCCCAAAGTGGGGCAAATGTTTCATTTGGCCCACCAAAGAGTGGCTTTCCAAAATGCAATACATATTCAAACTCTTTCCGCTACGTTAAATAAAGGCGGTGTGGGATTAAATGACTCACTTATTGTACAACTGTATGCTTAAATTGGCACATTTTCAAATTGGCCCCTGAAGGCAAAATATTTGGGCACCCCGCACTAAAATATCTGAACCATATATCCACACCTTAGCCGTGTGTTACAGCTGATAAACCAAATTAAATTAATGTCTAGATATTAGGGATGTATTAATATGAAAAATTCTCATCACAATTGGAGTAACCAAAATGATCACAGTTATCATTATCACGATATTGTTGAATGCGCTCAAAATTAAATACACACTGTTAGAAAACCCATTATTTTGCATTTCTTGTATGTCTAATGTTTTATTGTTAGTGTTTTAGTCTTAGTTTGCTATCTGTTTAAATGGTTGAGATTTTATCGTTTTAAATACTGGTTTGTACTGTCGCACTTTAACATTTATTCAAAAGATAAGTGCGTAACAAATAAAATCTATTGTTATTATCTATTATCTCTAGCCGGCGTTGTGGCGTCCTACTCTGTTCAGCGGTCCTTCTATGCATCGTAAACACATCCGTCCCATATTCCTCTGAGTATACAACCATCCCTTTGTCTAAAGGCATGTTCCCACAGAAACTTTTGTGTTTTGGGTTAAAAAAAATGTGTCCCCACAGTGTCCTATCAATAGTGAGTCACATCCAGGAAACGGGTGAGAATGATGTAATTAATACAGTGTCTGGCCATAAGTGGTGCTGTCAGCAAACAAAATCAACAGAATCACCAAAACTAAAGTTTCTTTTCTCCGGTCACAAGTCAAATAAAAAAAATTAAAAAATGACTCATAATTAATTACGAAACTGTGAAATATCAAGAGAATGTTGACTGGGAGTCCTGAAGCTTCTTCATCCATTGAAACGCGCCTCATTCTTCAGCTTGCCTTCCCAGCAATAGTTTGCCTCTTGGAGTCGTGGAGTGTACAACTAAAGCAGAAATGTGTTTCCGATAGGTTTATTGATACTTTAATCATGGAAAACTGCTATGAGCTGCTTGTAATGCTACATCAGAGGTAGTTTAGCTAGCATGATGCTGTAACTATCTATGTGCTAAGTTATGATGTCTAATCATTGTGTTAGTAAATGGTAAATGGGTTATACTTGTATAGCGCTTTTCTACCTTCAAGGTAGTTAAAGTGCTTTGACACTATTTCCACAGTCACCCATTCATACACATATTCACACACTGATGGCGGGAGCTGCAATACAAGGCCCTAACCACGACCCATCAGGAGCAAGGGTGAAGTGTCTTGCTCAAGGACACAACGGACGTGACTGGGTTGGTAGAAGCTGGGGATCGAACCAGGAACCCTCAGGTTGCTGGCACCGCCGCTCTCCCAACCGCGCCCCGCCGTCCCCAGTGTGTGTTCGTATTTCCTAACATAGTGTTTGCAATGATTTAATGACACATTCTAAATTGTCTATTTTGCACCATCAACCTTGCTGCTGCTCCAGCCGGCTCAGGCAGCCTCGGGCAAGCTGCCTGTATCCCATAAGCGATCATCCTGTCACAACAAGACTGGGATTTGCCCCCCCCCAAATACAAACAACCCCTCCGAGGCTTCTGGGCTAACCTACAGACACACGGCAGCCATGGCGGAGACAGAATAAAGAAAGTGTTCTAAAGAGGTGCAGGCAATGGGAAAATAAAGAAGAGGATGTAAGATTGTGTTTATATAGATTAATGTATATAGGGTTTTAATGTTTGATTCTTTATGTGCAGTATTTTAAAAACGGTATCTAATTGATAAAAGAAAGTAAGGAAATGACTGTCGTTGTTCACACCACCCACACAGAATTCAACATTGTTTTGTTCTCATTCCACACTTTTAACAAACGTGACAATATTAAACATCACAAGTACATAAAATTACAGTATTTAAGGGTAAAACACAGGTTTCAGCAGTAGTGTACATTATAGTAAAGAAGACAAATGAGTACTCGTTCTTCTGGTGGCCCGAGGTTGACATCGTTGTATTTCAGATGATATGACATGGATTAAGTATTCTGTGTGGCGTCTGTACTGCATGTAGATGTTGACAAGGTTGTGTTGCCATAGAGCTAATAGTAGTAAATATTGTACGTCACAGTTTTAACAAGAAGATGAGACCCTCTTGCAGGCAAAAGCAGTAAGGATGGTCAATGACCATGAGTTTCACTTAGAAACGCAATGAGCAAAGCATGAATTTTTTATCACCCAATCCAAACAACTTGTCCCACTCATGGTGTAAATGACCTATTACCAACAAATAAAATTAAACACATGGTCACGCATAACACTCGTCCAGCTCATCGAACTTTGTGAATATTATAAAACCCGCCTTTATAATATACTACATGCATTTTAATAATATATAGAATTTAAATTTACACATATATAATTTCATTACAGTGCTATGCAAAACAATCTCTCTACACTTCCCCATGTCTGCCGCATTTTAGCTGCCTGATATTTTTGATTGATTACAGAACTTTAAGAAGGTCCTCAAGGAAATAGTCACGGTAAGGCATACTTCCGGGAGACTCCCGAAGTTCAGCGCCTCTCCCGAAAACCTCCCGGGACAAATTTTCTCCCGAAAATCTCCTGAAATTCAGGCGGAGCAGGAGGCTACGCCCCCTCCAGCTCCATGAGAACCTGACTCAGCAATGTTGTGAACCTCTTAAACAGGACAATACAGACATCTACTGTACATAGAATAGAATAGAATGTAAATATATTCTACATATATTCTACATTTAAGTGGAGTCAAGGAACATGCATTAGGGAGTCTGTTCTGAAGCCCACAGTAAAGAGACGTAACTTCATCACGTCGCCTGGTTATTGACTCCAACCCAATATATTACACCGTCGACGAGCAAAATGAAGAAATATGCTTGCAAGTTCCAGAACGATGGGAAACAAGAATTTTATCCAGGAGAGTTCGAAGGGGAAGGGGTATGTTGCCTGTAAATTTTGTAGAACAGACTTCTCCATTGAACACGGCGGCCAAACGGATATACTCAGCCATGAACGGTCAGCGAAGCACAAAGCGTTACTGTGTATTTGATAGGTGCTGTTGGAAATTCAACTATTTATTTTATGTATATATATAATAAAATAAATATATATAGCTAGAATTCACTGAAAGTCAAGTATTTCATACATATATATATACTTATATATATGTATGTATATATAAATATATATTTTATTTCATATATATATGAAATATATATATGAAATATAGATGAAATACTGGAGTTGGTGAGTTATACTCCTCCCCTCTTAACCACGCCTCCCGCCCCAACCAAGCCCTCAACAATGCCTCCGCCCCAGCCGACCACGGCGAGGCATGGGAAAATGCCGATTTAGATCCAGTTTTTAAAAATAATCCGGTCCGTGTTTTCCAATGTACCGATTTAAATAATACATTCCACTCTTCTGCTGCTCCCTATGCTCCGTTCCCCATTTTCCAGCACACCTTCAATAAATGCACAGGTCTGTGTTCTAACCGTTAAAACGGCCATGTGGATTAAAAGTTACGGTAAAAATGTCAGATGTGTGGGATTATTTGACTTTTTAAAGTCAAGCGTGGTGGTAAAGTTGTAAGACATTTTAATGACTCTTGAGAATGAGAGGCTTTTTAGCACTCATCATTGATGAACACAGGAGCAGGCTGACACCTGAGCATCTTGAAGTGGTCGTCTTTGTTAGAAAGAATCTCCCCATTATGCTTGGATTTTGTGTGTGTGTGTGTGTGTGTGTGTGTGTGTGTGTGTGTGTGTGTGTGTGTGTGTGTGTGTGTGTGTGTGTGTGTGCGTGTGTGTGTGTGTGTGTGCGTGCGTGCGTGCGTGCGTGCGTGTGCGTGCGTACGTGCGTGCGTGCGTGCGTGCGTGTGTGTGTGTGTGTGTACATATTTATATTGTTTTGGCCCCTGGACTATTTTTTTTAGCCCAATGCAGTCCCCTAAGTCAAAATGTTTGAACACCCCTGTCTTAGTTACTCAGACAGCAATGTGTTTGCATACGTTTAGATTGGGGTATGTTTTTTTTTAAGGGGGAAAGACGTTAATAAACGTTTAAGCTAGAGAGCTGGCACTAGTCAGTCCGTAAATTGATCAAAGTGCAGTCACCAATCACGATTTTTCGATCATTTGAATAGAAAACTGTAATACTAACCGTCGGGAGTGTTACTGTGGTTACCCTATTTACCCCTTACCATTTTGACCAGAATGAATAATTCATGCTTTTGTCGTTCATAAAACATTTGAGAACATTTCAAGCATCTGTACCATGTCCCATTTTTTCTAGATGGCAAAGATGACAAAGGGTGGTGGGGGGGCGGTAGTACTGTATAGTTATTAGCAGAAGTAGGCATTTTAATACAGAGCTGGAGAGAATGACAGATGAGCCAGTGTTGCAGAAGTTATAAAAGGGATTATTCTTCCCTGGAAGACATAATCATTTGTAACACACTTGTTTCAAATTCAGTGAAAAACAAATTGAGATTATCTGGTATTGTACTTATATATTAATGGGTTATGATTCATTCTTAAATATCAGAGTCACTGAAATGGAGTCTTGCAAAGGTTTGCTAATCTCCATATCAATACTTATTATTAAACATGCTAAAACCAACCTGATATAGGTCTGAATATGCAAACTTATCATTTTTTAATAAAGAAAAAACATCCAACATGTCATATTTATGCTAAAGGTTACAAAGTAAATATTGCCAGCATATATATCATACATAAGATGGGCGGGCGTATTCTAATATTATGGAAATACTAGCACCTCCAACCAGGGCGTCTCTGACTGACACAAAATCAGTCCTGATGATGCTTGCCTATTTGCGTTTCTGCATTCGCTCCCCATTATATTCCTTTTCAGGCAGCAGCTATCGATTATTTCAGTAGTTGAGTAAGCAGTCAATTAGTTTGTTCGATTAATCAAATAATCAAATCAAATACTAGATATGGATTTTTATGGGAAAAATATGTAATGGTCTTTGCCGATTAATGCCTTTAATTGCCAATCACAACCGCTGTTCTCCTCTGACTGACACTGTATTTATTTGTAGTCACCCGGCTGACAAGCAGTTATCACCTGATTATGTGTCTCCATACACAGTGTGGAGCCGCTGTTCGAAGTTAAGCTAATTATAATCACATCCATTAAAGCAAATAAATTATATTTCTTTGTATCTTAAGTATCATTATCAAGTATCTGTGTCACTGTAGGATATGTTAAACATGTTACACACAGAGGAGCAGAATCAGGAACTAGTTTAAATAGTGTCTTGATATTGTTAAACTGTCCATAGCACTCACCATGAATACATTTTAAAAATTGTAATTATTATTTTTTATATTAACACAGTTTAGTATATAAATTTAACTTATTTTTACACTTTACTGGTACTTTAATATTAACTAACAATGCAACAAAATATCACATGACAATAGATTTTACGGTAAAATCCACTTTGGTTTTGTTTTTTTCCATCCATCCATTTCCTACAGCTTATTCCCTTTTGGGATCGCGGGGGGCGGAAGGCGGTGTACACCCTGAACAAGTCATAACCTCATCACAGGGCCAACACAGATAGACAGACAACATTCACACTCACATTCACACACTAGGGCCAATTTAGTGTTATCCCCAGGTGCATGTCTTTGGAAGGGGGAGGAAGCCGGAGTACCCAGATGGAACCCACGCATTAACGAGGAGGACATGCAAACTCCACACAGAAAGATACCGAGACCGGTATTGAACCCAGGACTGCAGGACCTTCGTATTGTGAGGCAGACGCACTAACCCCTCTGCCACCGTGAAGCCCTTTGTTTTTTCTTTCATTTACAATAACATAGTAAAAAAACAACTGTGGATTTCATGGTAAAAAACAAAACATTTTATCAAAGTCAATAGGAATAATTTTAATTAGGGCTGTCAAGTGATTATTTTTTAATAAGATTAATCACACCTGTACTGTGATTAATCCTTAATCATTATTAATCATAGGTTATTACTCGCTTTCATATTTAAAATTTGCTGAAGAAAATACCCCAATATTTGGACACACATGCAATTGTAATCCAAAATGTAATCAAACATTTTACTTAATTGCAAGTCATTAATTTGCATAAAACTTGATGACAATAAGTATAGTAAAAATTAAGTGCACATTTACAAAGTATTTTTAATACAATAGCATACAAGGTACAGATAGTAAACACCCATATAAACAACTTTACATAGTGCAGTATTTAGATTTGCATTTACTCTCTCTTCTAAAAAGAAAAATTCAGATAATAAAATGATATTTGCATCATTCAGATGCATAAAAATAATGTCAGTCAATTGAAAATTGTGAATGAAATGTATTCTACAACCTCTCAGTTGTTTAAAATGGGTACAGTGGACAGCAAGTCGTGTATAAAGTGTCAGGCAGCTGAAGGAACTCATGCATTTACTGTGGGTATGTCAGAGAATAAGTTGTGTCTGTTGTGAGAATGGTCTTGTTTGTGACCATTTACATGACATGATGTCACAATTAAGGACGCCTACAGTCACCAATTAATGGCAATGTTTGGGACCCCAAAATCGTATAATTTTCTGTATGGAGGCAGCACTTTTCAAGCTTTCAAACATTACAAGACCTCTTGTGTGCAGTTTGAAAGCTGCAGCCGAAGAAAATAAACACAGACAGACAGCAATTTATCGATGACAGCAAAGTTATTGAAATAATTTTCATTTACCGGTCGATTGATTGACTTAATACTATTCAGCGCAGTTCTACAGTTGTATAAACATTTTAATGCCTCTGGACATCGAATTCAAAGCCATTTAAGGCCTTCATTTTCGCAAAATGTATTGAATTACTTTTAATGCCGCGCAGAAAACCTGTTTTGTGCTTTGCTTTAAGACGCTATTTTAAAATTGTTGTGCGCCGATAATGAGAAAATGTGTCGCTGCCATGCCAGCAAACTACCCCAGATCAATCGGAATGTGTTTTGAAGTGAAATTCGCCGCCTCTCATCACTCATCTTTGCAATGTGTATCAACAGGTGCAGACTTCCAGGTTTATGTGCGGTTAAGACAAATGGTGTGATGAATTTTTATCCATTTATGATGACGCGATTTTTTTCAATTTAATCACATTTGTTAACCCTTTAACATTGAAAGCCCTAGTTTAAATATGTAATTGATATTGTTACATCACATCATGTGTATTTGTCTGGATATTGGATTATTCAATCATCCTGAAAATTTGAAGCATCAACATTGTTATGACTAATACTGTCCCATTAACTCAAAGGTTGGCAAACCAAATCGTTATAAGAGCCACATTGGACCAAAAATTCAAAAAACAAATCTGTCGGGAACCGCAAAATTGAAAAGTCGTGTATAAGTCTTATAATGAAGGCAACACATGATGTAAGTGTCTATATTAGCTATAATAGCCTACTATCAAAATGACTACGTATGGCAGGCTGAAGCAAATCTTAGTTGACAGAAATTTGGATATGTAATATTTATTCTACACAATTTTACATTACAAAACATTAGTAAATCAGAGGCTACTCAGAGGGTGAGATAACTCCTGGAAATGACTGGCTTTTAATGGCCAATGGTATAGATGTGTGATTCAAAGTTAAAGGTAACAGCAGGCTGTCTTCTTTTAATAGATTTATTAACATTTTTGCCAGGCTAGGTAATGTTTGCTGTGGTATGGAAAAACATGGCACACAAACAACTATCTGAAATGCAGAATATTACATACAGATAAAGTGTCATGAGACATGTGAAACTAAATGATATACAAAGAGGATAAAAGTAAAGGATAGTAAATGAGCTAAAAATACCTAAAAACGAGGCATAATGATACAATATGTACATAGAGCTAGCCTAAATAGCATATTAGCATTGATTAGCTTGCAGTCATGCACTGACTAAATATGCCTGATTAGCACTCCAACAAGTCAATAACATCAACAAAGCGCACCTTTGTACATTCACGCACAGCATAAAACGTTTGGTGGACAAAATAAGACAAAGAAGGAGAGGAACATTTTACATGGAAACAAACTGTTGCGTCACAGTCCACGCACACTATGTTGAGTTCAAAAACTGCTGAAAGTAGTAGGACAAAACGCATGAGCATGTACGCTCATCAGTGAAGCATACACACAAACATATTATAACAGTGGGATTTCTAACAATTGGGAAGGTTTGTGTTATGTTTGTGCTCAAACAAAAAACATTTAAAAAAAAAGAAAATATTTTTTGCCCCATCTTTTTCCATGTTTATTCCTTTTTCAAAAATGCTTCAGGGAGCCACTAGGGCAGCACTAAAGAGCTGCATGCGGCTCGAGAGCAGCGGGTTGCTTAAACCCACATTAAGTACTTGGTATTGGATCGATACTCAGGCTCAAAACTAATGTTAAGTATCCAAACAACAGAAGAATAATTACATGTTTACAGAAATGTAGATGGGAACATTTTACAAGATAAATTAGTCAGATATTAACAGTAAATGAACACACATACATGAATAATAGATATGAAAAAAATAATACAACTGGAAATGTTGTAACATGTTACTGCAGATGTCGGCAGCTAAGTTATAAGCCTTTATCTCCTTTGAAATGGTTATATTAGCATTTACATATTGAATATCATATTGTGATCTATATTGTTATCGCACGAGGCTGCAATATGTATATATTAGCTATATAGATTTTAGGCAATCTTGTCAATCCCTAAACCCAGATAATTGTGTGAATGCTCCAAAGCATTCACACAATCATATGGTTTTCTACACCGAATGTCATCTATTTATTATTATTTAACAACTTCTTCTTCTTCTCCAGATTTTGGCGCGCTCTGCCTTACACAATTTTTATCCGATTCAAACCGTTACAACTTCAAACTGGGTCATCCATCGCTGGTGAAAGAATCGCGGACTTTCCCTTAACAAATTCCAAATATTCCCAGATTTCCTAGAATTCTAGGTTTTCCGGAACATTTTTCCCATTCAAAACGAATTGGCCATTTTTCAAACTTCCACGATTTCCAAAATGTTCAACCTATTCAAACCATTCCACCTTCAACATATTCCAACATCCTGGAAATTCAAACTGCCTTTTTACCAAGTTCAAAAACATTCCAGGACTTTCCAGAATTCCTGCTTTTTGAAAGCCTTATTTCCACCCTTTTTTCTAGCGACTAATCCTTCAACATTTTTCAACCGACTTCAACCGTTCCATCGTCAAAACATTCCTCTTAATCAGGAAAAAAAAAAGTAGTTGTTTTTTTATCTGGAAAAATTCACGGTTTTCCCGAAATTCCAGGAATTCTGTAGTACCATTTCTCAATTCAACATATTACTACTTCAACATTTCTCCACTGATTTGAAAAATTTCAACACCAACCATTTCAACTCATTCAGACTATTCATTTTTACCATTTTCAAAAAATTCCCGATTTTCCAGAAATCCCCAATTTTTCTGAAATTCCCCTTGAAACCAATGGGACATTCTTCAAAGTTTTAAAATTCCCATCTTTATCATCTGATTCAAACCGTTCAAACTTCAAGATATTCAGCCTGTTCAGGAATTGTGTGCTCAACTTCAACAATTCTAAAAAAAAAATCCCGGATTTTGCCTAATCCCTTTTTTTTTTTAACCATTTTTCAAACTTCCACCATTCAAACCATTCCACCTTCAACACATTCAACTCATCCTGGATATTTAAACTACTATTTTTCCACATTCAACAAATTTCCAGATATTCCTGTTTTTTGGTAACCTATCTCCACCCTTCTTAAGTTAGACTATTAATTTCACATTTTTCAAACCTTTTCAACCGTTCCACTGTCAAAACACTACCTCAAATTCAGGACAAAAAAGTTAAAAAAAAAAGAAACGAAAAAAATGTGATTTATATCACGCTTTTCTAAAGATTCAAATGGCTCACAGAGAAGTGGGACTCAACATTCATTCACACCTGATGGTGGTAAGATACATCAGTAGCCACAGCTGCCCTGGGGTAGACTGACGGAAGCATAGCTGCCATTTTGCGCCAATGGCCCCTCCAACCGCCACCTATCATTCATTCATCAGTCATTCACCAGTGTGAGCGGCACCGGGGGCAAAGGGTGAAGTGTCCTGCCTAAGGACACAATGGCAGCGATTTTTTGGGGGGGATGTCAATAGGTGGGAAGCGAACTTGCAACCCTCAGGTTTCTGGCCGGCCGCTCTTCCCACTACGCCATGCCGCCCTGAAGTCGGTTAAGGAACTAGAAAAATTCCCGTTTTTCCAGAAATTACAGGATTTTCTCAATTAAAAAATGTTACTATTTCAAAATTTCTTGACCGATTTAAAGAATTCCAACACCAACCAATTCAGCTCATTCAGGACATCCATGCTACAAAAAAATCCCACTTTTCCCAAAATTCCTAAAATTCCAGGAAGTTCCTATTGAAATGAATGGGACATTTTTCCAAGTTGCACAATTCCCGCATTTTTCAACTTATTCAAACCATTCCAACATCTACACATTCATCTCATCCTGGACACTCAGACTAGCACTTTCACAAGTTTCAAAACCAATTCCAGTTTCCCTGGAAATTCAAACTCTTCAACATTCAAGCTATTCTTACATTCATACTACATTCTGTCAGCATTTCAGTTCAATTTCAGCATTGGAGCGTTCACACGCAATTGCTTCAGGAATTGCTTTATCTAGTTTTGGACATTTTGGACAACCCAGGTGTATGGATCCATTTTGGAACTCTTACTTATTGCCATATGATTATCATACATAAAATAAACGTATTTAAAAAATGTGAAAAGAAGCTTTTTACTCACCTGTCAGCATCCACAAGCAGGTAAGGGAGAGCAGAGCAAGTTCCCTGGTGACCTCCATGTTTCAGGTAAACCACACCTTCAACTTCTGAGTTCGACAAAGTCCTTCCAGTCCAATTGTTTGCTAGTTTGACTCTGACCTCAGGTTTAAAACACTCCAGGCTAGGAAGATTAAGGGACACTTCAGGTGAGGAAATATAAAAACCACCTGAGCCCCTTCAAGCCCAGGAATTTTTCTTTCCGACTTTCAGTTTGACGAACCAATTGAAAAGTGGAAGAGCACCTTCACCACCGAGGGTCCGCCAACAAAATGTGAATTTTCCTCCGCGTCCTCTTTTCTTTCCGCTCGGCTGCATCCGCAAGTCCCTCCTTGTAGAGCTGGAGAGAGAAACTCTGCAACTTGTCATCACAGTCTTCCTACCAACACACACACGGAGAGAGAGAGAGACTCGGGTTAAACTGTTGTCAAGTATTCCTCAATATTTTACACAACATCCGGTTTTAAAAATAAATTAGGTCATTTTCAGTCACCAGTGTCCATGTGTAAGTTTTTATTTTGAAAAAACAAATACGATGCATCCGACTTTTACAACGTAGATTCTTCTAACTTGATGAAAGTACGCATCAAGTAATTTAGCACAAGTGCAGCAGCAACAGTTCATTGTAAAAAAAACAAAGGGACTGATCGATAGATGTAAATATTCACACTTATAAATCAAATTAAATTACATCATTCAAACATAAAAATGACCGCGTGAACAACACTCGCACATCACACTTAACACACAGTACAGGTAAATATACGTACTTGTTTGAATAATGTGTAATGAATGGATATATGTTTGAATTATATTAAAAATATACTGTTACATTCAAATTAGTGTTTTCAAATGATTAATTTCTTTAAGTTAATCACACTATGGAATTTCGACTAATCATGATTAATCATTGGTTCTTAATGGCTTGCTTGGATCATCCATCCATTCATTTCCTACCGCTTATTCCCTTTGGGGTGGCGGGGGGCGCTGGTGCCTATCACAGCTACATCATTTAAATCAATTTAAAAAACACTGATATTTGAACACACATGCAATTGTATTTATACTGTATGGCCAG
This sequence comes from Nerophis ophidion, assembly GCF_033978795.1. Classification (NCBI taxonomy): domain Eukaryota; kingdom Metazoa; phylum Chordata; class Actinopteri; order Syngnathiformes; family Syngnathidae; genus Nerophis; species Nerophis ophidion. Next base: position 40,452,517 of record NC_084614.1, on the reverse strand, counting down.
GTTATGTAAAGTTAAAGTTAAAGCACCAATGATTGTCACACTCACCCTTGATATGGCGAAATTATTCCCTGCATTTGACCCATCACCCTTGATCACCCCCTGGGAGGTGAGGGGAGCAGTGAGCAGCGGTGCCGTGCTTGGTAATCATTTTTGGTGATTTAAACCCCAATTTCAACCCTTGATGCTGAGTACTAAGCAGGGAGGTAATGAGTCCCATTTTTATAGTATTTTGTATAACTCGGCCGGGGTTTGAACTCACAACCTACCGATCTCAGGGGGGACACTCTAACCACTGAGTGTACAGTGGTTCTCAACCTTTTTTCAGTGATGTACCCCCTGTGAACATTTTTTTTTTAATTCAAGTACCCCTTAATCTGAGCAAAGCATTTTTGGTTGGAAAAAAGAGATAAAAAAGTAAAATACAGCACTATGTCATCAGTTTCTGATTTATTAAATTGTATAACAGTGCAAAATATTGCTCATTCGTAGTGGTCTTTCTTGAACTATTTGGAAAAAAAGATATAAAAATAACTAAAAACTTGTTGAAAAAGAAACAAGTGATTCAATTATAAATAAAGATTTCTACACATAGAAGTATTCATGAACTTAAAGTCATGAACTTAATTCTAAACATTTCTTCACAAAAAAAGAAATTTTTAACATCAATATTTATGGAACATGTCTACAAAAAATGTAGCTGTCAACAATGAATATTGCATTGTTGCATTTCTTTTCACAGTTTATGAACTTACATTCATATTTAGTTGAAGTTCTATTAAATAAATATATTTAATAAAGGATTTTTGAATGGTTGCTATTTTTAGAATATTTTTTAAAAATCTCACGTACCCCTTGGCATACCTTCAAGTACCCCCAGGGGTACGCGTACCCCCATTTGAGAACCACTGATTCAGTAGAAATTAACTGTTAAAATGCTGGTTACTGTACTTTTATTGGAAATTGCTTACATTTTTTAAATGTCAGTAGAAATTGTTACCTCTTGTTAATTCAACCTAGAGCGTTGGTTGCACTTTATTCAAACAAGATGTGAATTCTTTGGTTATTAATCATTGTTTACTTGCTTGTTTGTATCCATTATCCATTACGCATTATTCACTTATAGGCTCCAGCACCCCCGTAACCCCGTAAGGGACAAGCGGGAAAAAATGGATGGATGGATGTAACCAAAATATACAAACCCCGTTTTCATATAAGTTGAGAAATTGTGTTAGATGTAAATACAAAAGAATTACAATGATTTGCAAATCATTTTCAACCCATATTCAATTGAATGCACTACAAAGACAAGATATTTGATTTTCAAACTCATAAACTTTATTTATTTTTGCAAATAATAATTAACTTAGAATTACATGGCTGCAACACGTGCCAAAGTAGTTGGGAAAGGGCATGTTCACCACTAAGTTATCACCTTTTCTTTTAACAACACTCAATAAACGTTTTGGAACTGACGAAACTAATTGTTGAAGCTTTGAAAAATGAATTATTTCCCATTCTTGTTTTATGTAGAGCTTCAGTCGTTCAACAGTCCGGGGTCTTCGCTGTCGTATTTTACGCTTCACAATGCGCCACACATTTTCGATGGGAGACAGGTCTGGACTGCAGGCGGGCCAGGAAAGTACCTGCACTCTTTTTTTTACGAAGCCACGCTGTTGGAACACGTGCTGAATGTGGCTTGGCATCGTGTTGCTAAAATAAGCAGGGGCGTCCATGGAAAAGACGGCGCTTAGATGGCAGCATATGTTGTTCCAAAACCTGTATGTACCTTTCAGCATTAATGGTACCTTCACAAATGTGCAAGTTACCCATGCCTTGGGCACAGTCTGGATGGTTCGCTCCCCTTTGGTCCGAATGACACAATATCGAATATTTCCCAAAAAAATTTGAAATGTGGACTCGTCAGACTAAAGAACACTTTTCCACTTTACATCAGTCCATCTTAGATGATTTCGGGCCCAGAGAAGCCGGCGGCGTTTCTGGATTTTGTTGATAAATGGCTTTTGCTTTGCATAGCAGAGCTTTAACTTGCACTTACAGATGGAGCGACGAACTGTATTTAGTGACAGTGGTTTTCTGAAGTGTTCCTGAGCCTATGTGGTGATATCCTTTAGAATAGAATAGAATAGAATAGAATAGAATACAATAGAATACAATAGAATAGAATAGAACAGAAAGTACTTTATTGATCCTTGTGGGAAATTCAGCACCACAGTTCGCTCACAATAAACAATAATAATAATAAAATAATATATGACATATATTATATATATAATATATAATATATGAATAGTATAAACATATTCTACATATATTCTACATTTAAGTGCAATCAGGAAGGAACATATGCATTATACAGGCTGTGTTGCATTTTGGGAGTCTGAGCCTTCCACTGAGCGTGCTCATTCTCTCCGCAAGATCCGATTGTAGTGTGTGGGAGGTGTTGTCTATAATGGCTAGGAGTTTTGCTAGATTTCTCCTCTCTGACACCACCGCCAGAGAGTCCAGCTTTAGAGATAGATGTCGGTTTTTGAAACAGTGCCGTCTGAGAGATCGAAAGTCACGGTCATTCAATGTTGGTTTCCGGCCATGCCGTTTACGTGGAGTGATTTCTCCAGATTCTCTGAACCTTTTGATGATATTATGGACCGTGGATGATGAAATCCATAAATTTCTTGCAATTGCACTTTGAGAAACATTGCTCTTAAAGGCCTACTGAAATGAGATTATCTTATTTAAACAGGTATAGCAGGTCCATTCTATGTGTCATACTTGATCATTTGGCGATATTGCCATATTTTTGCTGAAAGGATTTAGTAGAGAACATCCACGATAAAGTTCGCAACTGGAGAAAAGCCCTGCCTCTACCGAAAGTCGCAGACGATGACGTCACCCATTGAGGGCTCCTCACATATTCACATTGTTTATAATGGGAGCCTCCAACAAAAAGTGCTATTCGGACCGGGAAAACGACAATTTACCCATTAATTTGAGCGAGGACGAAAGATTTGTGTTTGAGGATATTGATAGCGACAGACTAAAAAAAAAATAATTGAAAAAAACGCAATTGCAATCACGTTGTATTGAGACGGATTCATATGTTTTTAGAAACATTTAGTAGGATAATTCTGGGAAATCTTTTATCTTTCTATTGTGTTGCTAGTGTTTTAGTGAGTTTAACAGTACCTGATAGTCGGAAGTGTACGTACACGGCCGGGTGTTGACGCGCAGTGTCTCGGGGAAGTCGACGGCAGCTGTACGGAAGGCGCAAGCTCAGCTGATCTCCGGTAAGAAGTGACTTTTTAACCACAATTTTCTCACCGAAACCTGCTAGTTGACAAGTGGTCGGGATCCATGTCCGCTGTGATCCATAGGAAATTTTCAACTCCGTGAATTTTAAACAAGGAATCCCCGTGTGTTTGTGTGGCTAAAGGCTAAAGCTTCCCAACTCTAACTTGCTACTTTGACTTCTCCAATATTAATTGAACAAATTGCAAAAGATTCAGCAACACAGTTCTCCAAAATACTGTGTAATTATGCCGTTAAAGCAGACAACTTTTAGCTGTGTGTGTGGGTAGCGCTCATACTTCCTAAAAACCCGTGACGTCTTGCGTACACGTCATCATTACACGGCGTTTTCAAGACAAAACTCCCGGGAAATTTAAAATTGCAATTTAGTAAACTAAAAAGGCCGTATTGGCATGTGTTGCAATGTTAATATTTCATCATTGATATATAAGCGATCAGACTGCGTGGTGGGTAGTAGTGGGTTTCAGTAGGCCTTTAAACTGTTTGACTATTTGCTCATGCAGTTGTGGACAAAGGGGTGTACCTCGTCCCATTTTTTCCCGTGAAAGACTGAGCATTTTTGTAAGCTGTTTTAATACCCAATAATGGCACCCACCTGTTCCCAATTAGCTTGCACACCTGCGGGATGTTCCGAATGAGTGTTTGATGAGCATTCTTCAACTTTATCAGTATTTATTGCCACCTTTCCCTACATCTTTGTCACGTGTTGTTGGCATCAAATTCCAAAGTTAATGATTATTTGCAACAAAAAAAATGTTAATCAGTTTGAACATCAAATACTGTATGTTGTTTTTGTAGCATATTGAACTGAATATGGGTTGAAAATGATTTGCAAATCATTGTATTCCGTTTATGTTTACATCTAACACAATTTCCTAAATCATATGAAAACAGGGTTTGTAGGTAATTTCACCTGCAATTTTCAGTGTCCAATATTTATTCCACAACCACACTAGGTTTGTTATTTTATTTTATTTATTTAAATTAAAAAAGTGTCTGAATCCTTTTTAATTTACTGAATCATTTTGGATTGTATTGTTGTAAAAAAAATTATATTGTTCCCGAATCGTATCAGCAACCAAAAATCTCAAATCGAATAATTACAACCTCTTTTTACACCCTATTGGGGGACAAGCAACACTTAATTGATTTCAATTGATTTTAATGGGCAATGCTGTTTTGCAATATGGAATGAAACTTTATTGTCATTGCACTTAAAAACTACAACAACACAACATTTTTTAGTACAAACCCGTTTTAGATCAGACAAAGATCATACAGGGTATACAGAAAAGGAACGCTGATGGGTTGCCACTTGGGGGACCCAACAGGGTTGGAGGTGGGAGGAAATAGTCTGATTCTTCTATGGTCCCAAACATTCGTGCGGCGTCTTCAAAATGCAGCGCTGGCCTTAGAATGTCTATTGTTGATTTCCTCATCAATTTTCCCATCCCTTGAAAATGTACCACCAAGGTAAGTGAATTGTTCAACTGCGTCAGTGTCTTTTACTTAAATTCTTCATAGACAGATCATGGAGTAGGTTGATAAAGTACTCCAGTCTTTTTTATGCTTATCGTGAGACCAAAGTTATCATAGGTTTTTGAAAACTTGTCCATGATGAGTTGCATGTTTAAGTGAGAACTGGCATTCACCAAAAAGAAGGTCTCTGATGACAATATTCTTGACTTTTGTATGGCATTCAGACCTCTTGCCATCTGTGCTATGCCGTATATGTTCACTCCTGGGTCATCACTGGTGAAGGCAACAGTCAACATTGCAGAAAATATCATACTGAACAGGGTCAGGGCCAGAACATAGCCTTGTTTGACTATTGCTAACAGGAAAGTCTGGAGATGCGTTACCACCATCGAGCATGTGGGCCATCATGCCGTCATGAAATTGGCGAGTAATGCAAATAAATTTTTTGAGGCATCCAAACTTGGCAATGATGTTCCACAAACTTACCAAAGACCTTACCAAGACTTTGGTAAGGTCTACAAACGTGACGAGAGATCCTGTTCTTGGCACTTTTCTTGTAACTGACAGCAAACGCAATTCCCACAGTACTGTAGACGTTTCCTCCTCTCCCCTCCCATGTTCGTCGGGTAGACAGGAACACACCACTGCCAGCTGCAGATTTCACACAGTTTTCTTTTTCTTTTCACACAACTGTTCAGCTTCCTGCTTTTCAGCTCCCACACAACAGTTCGAGTTTCTGCTGTCCAGCTCTCTGCCTCCTCCTTCTTTTCCCTCATGGTCTTCAGCGCTGCCAAATAAAGGAACAGGTGATTAGATAACTCGTTCCAGCTGAGGTATCCACTCACCTGTTGCCGCTTCGTGGCCGGCCCCTGCACATACCCCGCCCGCAGGGGTATGTGCAGGTACTGTCACGATCCGCTTAGCGGATCGTTTATTGTTTTGCCGTTTATATGTCTTTGTCCATGTTAAGTTCTAGACTCTGCCGATTTCTTGTGTTTGAGCACTTCCCCGTTTGTTTAGTCACCATGGCAACGTAATGTGCTCCTCCTCACGGGCTCCTGTCACGCACCTGTTTTTGATTATTATTTGTGTATTCAAGCCCACCTGATTCCTCAGTTCGTCCTCGGCTCATTACTTGCTTTTCGCAACACGTCACGTTTTGTATCCTGTGTCCTCGATTATTTTGTGCTAAGTTCCGCCTTAGCTTCACATGCGTGTGGCACGTCGTTTAATGTTTTCTGTTTCCTGCTACATTTTAGCATTAGCTTTCCGTGCATTGGCACGCGCTTTGTTTTTCCCCTTTTTGCACCAGTGTTCTTTTGTTTTATTATATTAAAACTTATTCCTACCTGCAATCCTGCTGACTGGTCGTGTGTGCATCCACAAAGTGGCAACTCCGCGCAGCAAAGTGCGCCGCAAAGCGCGCCGCACGCAAAGCGCGCCGCACGCAAAGCGCGCCGCACGCAAAGCGCGCCGCAAAGCGCGCCGCAAAGCGTGACGGAATGAGCCGAGCCAACAAAGGCCACTCCGCACTCCTCCCGCCCCAGCCAGAGCAGGTGTTCCTCTCCGAGGAAGAAGAGATGGAGATTTTCCGGGAGCTCCGAGCAGACTCTTGGCCATGGGAGAGCGAGGACGACATTGAGCTGCCGGAAGAGGATCTCCCGGCCGAAGCAGTGGTGGCCTGGGAGCTATTCATGGCGAGGATAGCGGACGCGGAGGAACGCTTTCGCTCCCAGTCTCAAGCCACCCCGACGTTCCCCTCCGCGCGATGCAAGCCGCGCGGTGACGTCACACCACCCAGGAGGAGAGGACTCCAACGGCCGCGCAAGGGCGTGCACAAAAGGAGTGCAGGACTTTCCCCTCAGCAGCGACTGCCAGGTTCTTTCCATGTGGCTTTTCCTCCCCGGCACCTGCTGTAAACCTGCTGTAAACCTGCCTGAGGGACGCGTGCAAGGCCAGCTCCCAGGCTTCCAAGCGCCCACCCTCCCATGCCCTCGACTGCCTCCAAGCTCGCACAAATGCCCCCCCCACCAGCTCCATCTGGCATCTGGAATCTGCTTCCTGAGGGGGGGGGGGGTTGGGGGGGGGGGGCAAGGCTGTTGGCGTGTCAGTGCCACAGGCAGACCTCCTTCCATCGAGGTTGCTGCCTGCCTTGCCGCTGGCTCCCCCCGCACCAACAGACGAGCCACCTGCACCAATGCTAGCACCTAGCCCAATGACAAGTCCATGTCCAGGGCTAGCCCCAGTGCCAGCACCACGTCAACCTCCAACGCCAAGTCCACGGCTAAGGCTAGTCCCAGTACCGGCACCACGCCAACCTCCCACGCCGGCATCACGCCAACCTCCCACGCCGGCACCACGCCAAACTCTCACGCCGGCACCACACCAACCTCCCACGCCGGCACCACGCCAACCTCCCACGCCGGCACCACGCCGGGCTCAACCTCCAAGTCCAGGTGAAAGCCGGCCTCCGAGTCCGAGTCCAGGTGCAAGCCGGCCTCCGAGTCCAAGTCCAGGTGCAAGCCGGCCTCCAAGCCCAAGTCCAAGCCGGCCTCCAAGCCCGAGTTCAAGCCGGCCTCCGAGTCCAAGCCCTAGTTCAAGCCGGTCTCCAAGCCCAAGCCGGCCTCCGAGTCCAAGCCCGAGTTCAAGCCGGCCTCCAAGCCCAAGCTGGCCTCCAAGCCGGCCTCCAAGTCAAAGTCCAAGCCGGCCTCCAAGTCAAAGTCCAAGCCGGCCTCCAAGTCAAAGCCCGAGCCGGCCTCCAAGTCAAAGCCCGAGCCGGCCTCCAAGTCGGCCTCCAAGCCCAAGCCGGCCTCCAAATAGGCCTCCAAGCCCAAGCCGGCCTCCAAGTCGGCCCCAAAGCCCAAGCCGGCCTCCAAGTCCAAGTCGGCCTCCAAGTCAGCCTCCAAGCCCAAGCCGGCCTCCAAGTCGGCCTCAAAGCCCAAGCCGGCCTCCATGTCGGCCTCCAAGCCCAAGCCGGCCTCCAAGTCGGCCTCCAAGCCCAAGCCGGCCTCCAAGTCAAAGCCCAAGCCGGCCTCCAAGTCAAGGCCCAAGCCGGCCTCCAAGCCCAAGCCGGCCTCCAAGCCCAAGCCGGCCTCCAAGTCCAAGCCGGCCTCCAAGTCCAAGCCGGCCTCCAAGTCCAAGTTGGCCTCCAAGTCCAAGTCCAAGACGACGCCCGGGTCCAGGTCGACGTCGATATCCTGGTCAGCGCTGAGTTCCAACTCGGGGTCCAGGTCCACGCCAAGCGTCAGGTCATCCTCCTCGCCTGGCGCATCTGCCTCCACGTCGGTCGTGGGTGTAGCCGTGCCCAGGTCGTCCACCTTGCTGGGCGCTTCCATCTACACGGGTGTGGCCGTACCACGGGTGTCCTTCTCGGCAGGTGCGTCCACCCCCACGCCGGCCATGGTGGTGGCCCTACCCAGAGCGTCCTCCTCGCAGGACACGCCCTGGTCCTCGTCAGCCACGGATGTGGCCTCTGTGGGCCCGCCCGCCTAAACTTTTGTGGTGGCGGCGTCCCACCCGCCGCCGCTGCCTGTGGTGTCCTTGGTGGAGTCAAGGATGCAGGACTTGTCAGCCCTCCACCAGGTCCTCCCTCCACCCTCCCTTCTCTTTTGGACTGTCTAGTTGTGGGGGGGGGATTTTTGGGGCATCTGGGATCTGCCCCTTGGGGGAGGGGTAGTGTCGCGATCCGCTAAGCGGGTCGTTTATTGTTTTGCCGTTTATACGTCTTTGTTCATGTTTAGTTCGGGACTCTGCCGATTCTTTGTGTTTGAGCACTTCCCCGTTTGTTTAGTCACCATGGCAACGTAATGTGCTCCTCCTCACGGGCTCCTGTCACACACCTGTTTTTGATTATTATTTGTGTATTTATGCCCACCTGATTCCTCAGTTCGTCCTCGGCTCATTACTTGCTTTTCGCAACACGTCACGTTTTGTATCATGTGTCCTCGATTATTTTGTGCTAAGTTCCGCCTTAGCTTCACGTGCGTGTGCACGTCGTTTAATGTTTTCTGTTTCCTGCTACGTTTTAGCATTAGCTTTCCGTGCATTGGCACACGCTTTGTTTTTCCCCTTTTTCACCAGTGTTCTTTTGTTTTATTATATTAAAACTTATTCCTACCTGCAATCCTGCTGACAGGTCGTGTGTGCACCCACAAAGTGGCAACTCCGCGAAGCGTGACAGGTACCTTGGCCAAAACGGAAACCACTTCCGCTTTTGGGAAGAAGTGGTGTCCTGCATATTGCGTAGTTCTGTCTCAACTCCCTGGCGCCTTCTTACTGATTGAACGTGGGTCTTGTTGGTGCGCTAAAAATAGCTTGATTTTTCCCAGAAACCATCTCCAGTATTGCCTGGTAATTTTTATCAAACCAGTCCTGGTTCTTCTTGGTCTTTTGACCTCAAACACCAAAGGAAGATGAATGGGCAGTGTCTCTGAAAAGTGCCCAAGCTTCTTCGACGTCAAAGTTGCTGTAGTTTTGGTCATCGATTTCCGTCTTCAGGTCATTGGCAAGTTGAGAAGCTTTGTCCTCTTGCTTCAGTTCAGAGGCATCAATTTTCTTGGGAGCCTTCCTCCCTTATGTTCGAAATTTAACCTGGAGGTGCAGTTTCAACTCTGACATAACAAACCTGTGGTCAGTCCAGGACTGAGCTCCACACAAACCCTTAGAGACAAGAACATCCTTTTGATCTGACTTCCTGGTAATGACGTAGACCATCAAATGCGAGTGTTTTGATCTTGGATGCATCAAGGTGGACCTGTGATAGACGTGTCTCCGAATATGCAGCGATGTCAATGTTGTACCGGGTGAGTTAAAGTTCAGATAGTGCAGTATGTCTGCCCAGTTGGTTTGCTTTGGAGTTGTCTTAGAGTGTTCTAACTTTCAACGTTCCTATAGTTAGTGGTGTCACCTTGTTTATTTTTTATTATGTTATATTTCAACCACATGAAACGGGTCCCTGCCAACCACGGTGTGCTGGCCCAGGTTATTTGAAGCAGGCAATGTTTAAGGCACTTTTTATAATCCTTAAAAAGGGCTGCTCATTTACTCAGGGGGCTGCTAAACCCCACTGCTGCATTGGTCAGTGAAAAGCGACCCAATACCCGTAGTCGCCTGTGTGTAGGTCTGCAACTACAGCTGCCAGTGGATCCACACATACTGCTTCACCACTCGCCTATTACCACAGGGCTTAGTCTAAACTCAACCTCTACAACTGTCAGAACTTGCGCGTGAATTAGTTTAAAGTGGGGCGAACTTGTGCAGCATCGTCCACACTCTCTTGTCTAAGCCCATCTTGGTCCTATGGCAAGACCAAGTCAAGACGACTCGAGATGAACTTAGATGCACAAGCTGCCGTATGCTCAACTGTGGGGCTTCACTACAACATTTCAGTCAGGGTTGTTTCCCTGAGCTGTACACTATCCCTAGTACTCACCAGGCTGTGAGGCCATTGGACCTACAACTGGGAGTCTATTAGACGACCTCTGCCTGAAGCCGTAAGGTGCTCAGTATCCATGTGTCGCCACGGGGAGGCTTTACCTAAGGCTTGTTGCTGGGGAAACTATATACTGGCAAGAGCATACTTACATACTCTGCCACTCCATTCACATATCTGCTAGCCAACAGTAAAAAGTGAACGCGGAAGGTGACAAGCACACAACACTATAGGCACATCACAACAGCCATTATGACACATACTGTATTTACTTGATATCGGATCAATACCAACATTTGTAGTATCACTCAGCCTTAGTTACCGTATCATTGGTTGACAACTTAGTTTCTATGTAGTAGTGGTTTGTACAGTACTTTGAGACATTTGTGATTTAGGGCTATATAAATAAACATTGATTGATTGATTGATTGATATGTTTAGACTTAGACTTCCTTTTTATTGTCATTCAAATTTGAACTTTACAGTACAGATAAGAACAACATTTTCTTGCATTTGCTCATGGTAGTGCAGGATAAAAAAACAATAAGGTGAAAATGTAAAAAAATAGATTAATGTACAGATAAATATATTGCACTTTCTTCATATGCATCCACGTTTATGGATGTATGTTATATTGTATTTTTATTCCAGTGAGTTAATCCATTTTGGGGGGAATGTAGGGGATAATTATGATGGGTTCAAGAGTCTTACGGCCAGAGGGAAGAAGCTGTTACAGAACCTGGTGGTTCTGCTTCGGAGGCTGCGGAACCTCTTTCTAGAGTCCAGCAGTGAAAACTGTCCTTGGTGGAAGTGGGAGGAGTCTTTGCAGATTTTCTGAACCCTGGTCAGGCAGCGGCTTTTTGCAATCTCCAGGATAGGAGGAAGAGGAGTCCTGATGATCTTTTCTGTTGTCCTCACCACTCACTGGAGAGACTTTCCGTCTGAGGCACTGCAGGCTCCAGTCCAGACAGAGATGCTGTTGGTCAGTACGCTCTCTATAGTGCCTCTGTAGAATGTGGTGAGAATGGGGGGAAGGAGCTGTTCTCTTTTCCATCCATCCATTTCCTACCGCTTATTCACTTTTGGGGTAGCGGGGGGCGCTGTTGCCTATCTCAGCTACAATCGGGTGGAAGGCGGTTTACACCCTGGACAAGTCCCCACCTCATCGCAGGGCCAACACAGATAGACAGACAACATTCACACTCACATTCACACACTAGGGCCAATTTAGTGTTGCCATTCAACTTATCCCCAGGTGCATGTCTTTGGAGGTGGGAGGAAGCCAGAGTACTTGGAGTGAACCCATGCAGTCAAGGGGAGAACATGCAAACTCCACACAGAAAGATCCCGAGCCTGGGATTGAACCCAGAAGTACTGGACGCACAAACTCCTCTTCCACCGTGCTGCCCTTTTCATCCGACGCAAAAAGTGCATGCGCAGCTGAGCTCTTTTTACAAGAGCTTCGGTGTGTAGGGACCATGTTATATTGTCAGAGATCTGCACCCCCAGGAACTTGGTGCTGCTTATAATCTCCACCGCTGTGCCGTTGATGAAGAGCGGAGTGTGTGACCACGTATGACTGTCAAAATAACCCAGCATGCGGCCAAAAAATGGCAAAGGACAGCCTTTTGACAAAGAAGGTTTGCAAAACTATTGAATTCCACAAACATCTTCAATAAATGTAAAAATGATTTTAAACAGAGACATGCCACACACAGGCTTACACATGCATGCATCCACGGAAAATGGATACACCAACCCCATCCCACGCCTTCGCACTTCACCCCACGTGGTAGACGGAAAACGGAGCAGCGCCTCTTGTGGCTGGCCAGCTTCGGGCGAAAAGTCTGCCCCGTCCCCTCTCGTTGCAAGTCTTGAGTCGTAAGTTGCAATATAGATATGTGCTTTGCTATCGATTTGTTTTCCTCACCCCAGACTGAGATCAACCTTTTATTTAACTCAGCCCCCACCTTTTCTCAACCTTATAAAGGATGCTGTAAGTGGCGCCCATTAGCGTTTTTGTTATGCCTGTACAATGTGTGTGCTCTTGAATGGGTTTGTGCTGAAAATGAAATTTGTTGTACTTGTGAAATGACAATAAATATCCTCCTTCTTCTAAATATTAATTTAGACATTTTATTCATTATTTGACTTGTCCAGGGTGTAAACGCCTTCCGCCAGAGTGCAGCTGAGATAGGCGCCAGCACACCCCGTGACTCCAAAAAAAGGGACAAGCGGTAGAAAATGGACGGATTTACATATATTTTGCATTGTTTTGTTGCATGTAAAACCCAAATCCTTAACAATAAGGTTTTTTTTCCAATATTTTTGGTTGTCTGGAAAGGATTAACTAGAACTTTTTTCGCTTATGTTTTTGTATGATTTGGTTTTGTCGTACCTTTTCGCAACAAAAACTGATGTACAGTTTAAATAATAACTTATATTTTCCCTTTTTTTCCCCTGAAATTTCTACATGTTTAAACAAATCATTAAAATGATACTGTTCTTATCTTTGTAAATAAATAAATAAAAAGTCAGAACAGGAATAAATAATTTCCCTGACTTTATTTCTCATAGTTTTTAATATCACAAAGTAAATGCAGATTTTCCTGAGTTGGACTGCAAATCATTCGGAAAATAATTTAAAAAATTGCTCCACAATTACTACACATTACGCGATGAGATGAGCGGGAGCAGCCTATCCAGGGAGTCCATTACCAGGGTAATAACAATGAAGAGTTTTCTTCTTTCTTTGAAGGCGTGCTAGTGTTTATGTAATTGTATTTAAAAAATATCCATCCTAACAACGCACTTCAAAATACAAGTGGAGGTTATAAATGTGTGTCCACTGCTTAACCCCACGCTGAACACTGAAACTCCATCTTCTGTTTGACAGCAAAAAATAAGACTTCATGTTTATCTTCTCAGGAAATGGTTATTACTTAACGTGCAATGGAAATTGACTTCATATATTTAATTTTAATATATCAAAGCTGTAAAAGTGATGTACAGCTTAGTTATGTAAAACAAGGTTGTATATAATAATATCATAATACTTTGCTTTTCAGGTCATGGTTGGGTTAATATAGGGTTCATTAAGGGAAGAAAATACAAAATATGAAATTGCCTATTCTGTAATTGCGGTTAATGTTCTTTTTTTTTTTAACATAAAGCATTAAAAAACTGCAATTACTGGAAAGGTAATTCTTTAATACATGCATTTTAAAAATCAAATAATAGATACAAATAATTCATTGTACTATATTTTATCAGTTACATTATATTAGAGGTTCCCTAAGTGTGGCATTGGGGCCATTTGGGACCCGCAGCTAATTTTTCAACATTCTAAAAATATAATACTAAAAAAACAAAAAAACATCCATTTCCATTTTCTACCGCTTATTCCCTTTCGGGGTCGCGGGGGGCGCTGGTGCCTATCTCAGCTACAATCGGGCGGAAGGCGGGGTACACCCTGGACAAGTCGCCACCTCATTGCAGGGCCAATTGTAATTAAAAACAGACATTAAAAGTGGAACAAAAGAGCAAACACGTGGAATATAATGAGACAAAGTTGAAACGTTGACGCTAACAACACAAAGCTGCATCAGGCGTTTATTTCCCCTTTCATTCAGAAAATGAAAGATTTCAAAATGTTCCCCACATTTTTTGATTTTTGTTAATGTTGTACAGGGTGTACCTAAAGTCTGAACATACAACATAATAACATTGTACCAGAAAAAAAGGGTGTACTCCGCCTTCCGGCCGATTGTAGCTGAGATAGGCAACAGCGCCCCCCGGGCCCCAAAAGGGAATAAGCGGTAGTAAATGGATGGATGGATGGAAAAAAACAAAACCAAAGTGGATTTTACTTTAAAACATTATTCTATAACTTTACAAATTTCAAAAGTACTACAAATAATATAAAACATATTAAACATAATTAAACATTTATACAAATGTATACCATGAACACTATTTACATTACGTAAATTTTATATATAAAATATATACATGTAATATATATATATACTTGTATATAGTATATTATATATACACACGTATATATATATGTATATATATATGTGTGTGTGTATGTGTATATGTGTGTACATATGTATGTATATTATATATATATACATATATATATATATATTATATATATATATGTGTGTATATGAGTGTACATATGTATATGTGTATATATATATATATATATATATGTGTGTGTGTGTCTATGAGTGTACACATACATATCTATTTATATGTATATATATATATACTAATTGTGCTAAAAAAAAAAAAAACAACACAAACAATATAATCTTTCCAGTGTCCAGACATTAAGGACACAGTATATTTCAAAATGTAGGAATGATACACATGGGAAATGTGTGTCTGTCTGTGTCAATAATTGGGACATTTCAGGCAGTTATTGTACATATTTTTATGGCTCTCTACTGCCGCCCACTGGTCATCCGAGTAACCTACGACCCTAAACATGATGATTGTAGGTTCCCTGATAAAGACACTATTCCTCAATAACTCCTGTGACATTTATCATCATAGGAACAGCACAGCGTAGATATTATTGGCTAATGACGCAAAACAAAGTCAGGTCTCTGTTTATTATTTTTAATTAATTTTGTGATGATTACAAAATAAAACAAGGCGTGAACCAATGGAATTAAGCACCGCAGACATTTAATGTACTGCACTGTAGGGCAAAACAGATAAACATTGCACCTTTTCAAAATCTAGAATACTTCATATTGTTTAATTTCTTTATTTAATGCAATGTAGTGTGAGTTCATATATTGTGTTTACTTTACATATATAGACACATGTACACAGCATATATACATCAGGCAGATTGTATAGAACGATAATTAAACAAGACACGCTGCATTTTTACATATATGCATATGAATTTTTAAAAAAAAGGACGGTCATTTGAAAAATACATTTATTTTACTCCAGGGTCAAAGTTGAGCTCTTGGGATCACTGCTGATTGTTGTAAAAATGAAACTACAACAATTCGACATTCTTTCTTGGGTTTTGTCATTTTGGTTTAAACTTAAACTATGCAGAACTATCCTCAATAATAATGTCGACTAAACGTAATAAATACATAATTAGAAGTAGATTACCGTCAATTATAGGTTTGTGGTCCTAAGAAAGGTTGAAAACTACTGCTTTCTGTGAACAACTATAGGAAACTCCAACAATGAATTAATTTCATGTTGTTTCTTTAACATCATTATTATAATGGGATTGGAGAATATTTCTGAGTGTTCTGAACTCCTATCTCCACGCAGCAAGAGGTCATCAGAGCAGAGGTTCAGACCACAAAGTTTTTCATTGTCCTACCATTGGGTTGAGTTTTTCCTAGCCCTGATGTGGGATCTGAGCCGAGGATATCGTTGTGGCTTGTGCAGCCCTTTGAGACACTTGTGATTTAGGGCTATTTAAAGGCCTACTGAAACCCACTACTACCCACCACGCAGCCTGATAGTTTAAATATCAATGATGAAATACTAACATTGCAACACATGCCAATACGGCCTTTTTAGTTTACTAAATTACAATTTTAAATTTCCCGAAAGTTTTGTCCTGGAAACACCGTGTAATGATGACGTATACGCAAGACGTCACGGGTTTTTAGGAAGTATGAGCGCTACGCACACACACAGCTAAATATCGTCTGCTTTAACCGCATAATTACACAGTATTTTGGAGATCTGTGTTGCTGAATCTTTTGCAATTTGTTCAATTAATATTGGAGAAGTCACAGTAGAAAGATGGAGTTGGGAAGCTTTAGCCTTTAGCCACACAAACACACGGTGATTCCCTGTTTAAAGTTCCTGGATGTGAAACTGTCCTATGGATCAGAGCGCGGTCAAGTCAACATGGATCCCTACCAAATGTCAACCAGCAGGTTCCGGTGAGAAAATTGTGGTTAAAAAGTCAGATCTTACAGGAGAAAAGCTGAGCTTGTGCCGTCCATGTAGCTGCCGTCGACTCCCTTGAGACACTGCGCGTCAAGACACCCGTGGAGACACCCTTCCGACTATCAGGTACTATTAAACTCACTAAAACACTAGCAACACAATAGAAAGATAAGGGATTTCCCAGAATTAACCTAGTAAATGTGTCTAAAAACATCGAAATCCATCCCAATGCCATCGTGCTTTTTTTCCAAACACAAATCTTTCATCCTCGCTCACATTAATGGGGAAATTGTCGTTTTCACGGTCCGAATAGCACTCTTTGTTGGAGGCTCCCATTAAAAGCAATGTGAATATGTGAGGAGCCATCAAACATGTGACGTCATCGTCTGCGACTTCCGGTAGAGGCAGGGCATTTCTCTTAACACCAAAAGTTGCAAACTCTATTGTTGATGTTCTCTACTAAATCCTTTCAGCAAAAAATATGGCAATATCGCGAAATGATCAAGCATGACACATAGAGTGGACCTGCTGTCCCCGTTTGAATAAGAAAATCTCATTTCAGTAGGCCTTTAAGTAAGCTTTGATTGATTGACAAGAAAGTAAGCTTAAAAATCAGATTAATCAAAAGTTCCTCAGAGGTAAATAAATCCTTAATGATCAAAACAATTAAATAAAACATTTGTGCGAATGTGTTTAAATGAAAATGACTTACAGTATACATGTACATTGAATTCAACCCCAGAAAGCAACAACTCCTATGCACTTTTCCTGACGGTCCATCAGTCAAGATAGAGGCAGTCCTAAACTATTGTTATCCGTTATGGTCCCTTTGTTGCCTTGCTCACTGAGGTAGACACATATTGTGAAGTCACCACCCAAACACACACATTCACACCACAAGCAGCAGACATTGAAGTAGTGCACATTTGATTGACATTCGTTACACATTAAATAACTTAACACTTTCTGTTTTCATCCACAACAAATGTAGCTATATTGTGCATCATTGTAGATTGTGTGTTAAGAGCGACAGTAACAACAAATCAATTTTAATGTGAGCGGAAGCACGTCTCAATACGAAAAAATTTTGGCGATGGACTCAAAGTTAGTGTTTCTTCAATTCCCCCAAAAATATGAGTCAACTACGAAAGATCAGGAGGGTAAATATTGCACAATTAAGTATTTTACAATCAAATTAGAAAATGCTGTAAATTGTTTGGCCTGAGATCGGTAAGTTGTGAGTTCAAATCCCGGCCGAGTCATACCAAAGACTGTAAAAAAATGGGACCCATTGCCTCCCTACTTGGCACTCAGCATCAAGGGTTAGAATTGGGGTTTAAATCACCATAAATGATTCCCGGGCGCGGCACCGCTGCTGCCCACTGCTCCCCTCACCTCCCAGGGGGTGATCAAGGGGATAGGTCAAATGCAGAGGACAAATTTCACCACACCTAGTGTGTGTGTGACAATCATTGGTACTTTAACTTTATTAGCATTAAACAGAAACATGTTCAAGCCTTCTAATTTCATGATTTGTGTGACGGGGACTGGAAAACAAAATGGGATTAAGAATGGGCGATGTAACTTCAAAATCCATATCATGAAAAATCTTGCAGCCTCTGCAATAACGATATAAATCACAATATATAATATAGCAATAGTAATAAAACCATATCAAAATTGGGTTATAAAAGCTCGTAAATGCTAATATATGCGATAACATCTTGTCTATTTTCCTGTTGTTTTTTCAAACTATTATTCATCTAATTGCTAATTTACTGTCAAATACTATATTTTCTAACATTGTTCTATCTACACTTCTGTTAAAATGTAACAATGTGCTGTTGTTGGGATACTTATTAGTTTTGGGTAGTACTACTAATGTGGGTATATACTGTATCCATTTTCAAGTAGTTACAGAGGCACTGTAAGTCAAACCAATACTAACACTTAAAATGTTCA
This sequence comes from Nerophis ophidion, assembly GCF_033978795.1. Taxonomy (NCBI): domain Eukaryota; kingdom Metazoa; phylum Chordata; class Actinopteri; order Syngnathiformes; family Syngnathidae; genus Nerophis; species Nerophis ophidion. The sequence continues at coordinate 40,434,369 of NC_084614.1, read as the reverse complement.
CCATGCCTGATTTAATTTTTGATTACAATTATAATCAGACAAAAGACAGGATGGCGGTGTAACAATATCAACTACATTTTTAAATAAGATCCCTTATGCCCTTTTATTACATACAAAATTGATAATGTAGGTCAATAATAATAATACAACAACCAAATAATATCAAGATCTATTGTCTTTTCCCCCCCAAATAAGACAAAAGAATATCTTTGTGGTAATACGGGGACGGCGTGGCGAAATTGGTAGAGTGGCTGTGCCAGCAATCTGAGGGTTGTTGGTTCATTCCCCACCTTCTACAATCCTAGTCACATCCGTTGTGTCCTTGGGCAAGACACTGCACCCTTGCTCGTGATGAGTCCTGGTGAGCGCCTTGCATGGCAGCTCCCACCATCATTGTGTGAATGGGCGAATGTGGAAATATTGTCAAAGCGCTTTGGGCTCCTTAAAAAGGGGTAGAAAAGCGCTATACAAGAACAACCCACTTACCATTAATAAAAAATTTAGATCTAATCACTGTAGTACCAACTATATACTAAAAGTAAACTTGGTATTGTTACTGTCTATTACCGTGCTTACTTACAAGAGCACCATCTAAGAGGTTTGCTGTGCTTTTCTGTGACCTGCTATGGCATGTAGTGTGGCATGTTCAGCTATTCCTTGTCCTTCAGAGAGACACTTGGAACAAACAAAGGTTATTTGCCACTTCGCATGAGAGTATTAGGAGATTTAGAAACTATTTCATACTGTGCTCGCTAGCAAGGAGACCATGTTGCGTTGAGGACACCTTTGTTCGCTTGTCACAGTCAAATTGTGTCAACAACATGCATTATCACAATATGATGACAGTATTCAAATCTAATGAAAGCCAAATGTATCTAATTTACATCGCAAATCCTTTGTATTGTGCAACCTCTTGCCTAATCTCCTTTCAAGATGTGACATATACTGTATATTGGTCATTCTCTTTATAAATCATCAGTAGGATTAGATGTAATTGGCTCGAGCTATGTACGTTTGCATAGGGGTTGGTACTTCAAAGAAGTTAATGACAGGGGCCAACAGTTGTCTATTGGGTCAAAGTTCAGAGTTTTCTGGGTAGCATGATATGGCTAATGCATTCAAGCTAACTGAATTTACAATGAATAAGGCTTACTCCCACCTCCAAAGACATGCACCTGGGATTAGGTTGATTGGCAACACTAAATTGGCCCTATTGTGTGAATGTTGTCTATTTGTGTTGGCCCTGCGAGGAGGTGGCGACTTGTCCAGGGTGTACCCCTCCTACCGCTTGAATTCAGCTGAGATAGAATCCAGCACCCCCTGTGACCACAAAAAGAGACAAGCGGTAGAAAATGGATGGATGGATGGATGGATGTACGGTGACAGATCACTAAGGACTCTTGTCATTCTTGGGGACTTCAATGAAGTACAAAAAGTCAGTAAACACCATTTTGTTCCCTATCTGGACTTAAATTGTGTGTATGTTTGTTTTATAAAGACAATATGATGTCTGTTTAAAATGTCATTTTCCTTTTTTGGTCTTGGAAATGACAAACTGTGTGGCGGTGCATGTGGACTGGAAGGCTACTCTCTCCCTGAGCTTGGAAATTAGCTCCAGAGTACAGGATGAGAGAGAAATGTAGCTCGAGTCTTCCGTATTGCTTGAACAATAAATAATCTTTAAATTCCTTAGGAGTGGAAAACATGCGCTTCTGACAAGAATGATGGAAATGTGCAGTAGTGGTCAATCTGTGTTTATAAATGTGGATTATACGTTTATATTCACAGGACCAGTCAATATAACTGAACCTTGTCCTGTCGGAAGTTGACTTGCTTTTAGATCACAGTTGGGACACTACATTTCGCTTCATTTTGTCGCAGACTTTAAAACATATTCCACATGTTTTTTTGGCCTAAATATGTTGTGGTGGTTTATTAAGCTATTCACCATGCGGGATTTCCGTTTCCGAGTTAAGTGTGACAATGCTAACGACAACCCGACTGCTCATGTTTGCACTACTGTATCTTCACAGCAACAATCTAAAGTTGACAAACTTTTGGCGGAACAACGTTTTGATCGACCCCCCCCAACCTGACTCATCAATTACATCTCCACATTGGTTAGACTTTGATGCCAGCGATATTAAACGACAATAGCTGGACATAGCATCAGAGTCGGCGCAGCACTTTGAGCTAACGAGACCAATATGTGATGTCAGCAGATCCATCCATCCATCAATTTTCTAACGCTTATTCCCTTTCGGGGTCGCGGGGGGCGCTGGCGCCTATCTCAGCTACAATCGGGGTACACCCTGGACAAGTCGCCACCTCATCACAGGGCCAACACAGATAGACAGACAACATTCATACTCACATTCACACACTAGGGCCAATTTAGTGTTGCCAATCAACCTATCCCCAGGTGCATGTCTTTGGAAGTGGGAGGAAGCCGGAGTACCCGGAGGGAACCCACGCATTCACGGGGAGAACATGCAAACTCCACACAGAAAGATCCCGAGCCTGGATTTGAACCCAGGACTGATGTTCGACCAAAGTAGTAATGAACTCTTGATGCACTTCATCTTTGACAAATAACAGAGATTTGGCTTGAATGCAGAAACGAAATGCTAAAACCACAGCTAAAGATCGTAGCGGTGTTGGCAAAGTTTTTGCAGAAAAATTCAAGCCCATGGATTCAGCACATGGGGAGGCCTAGTTCTAACTTAGAAGTATTACCCAGGATGTGAAGAAGTATTTCCACGGAGCAATGACGCTTGAAGGATCCTCTGGCCTACATTTAAGTACTGTACAAACTCAAGGCTAAATTCAGTACAAACTATATTTGATTAAATTATAGTAAAGGTGTTATTTCATGTATAGAGGGGTGCAATTATGTTAAAAAAAACATATTTAGAAGGTCACAAAGAGTTTTGTTATGCTTAAAGTATCAAATATTTGATTTATTAATAATAATTCTACTTTGCTGAAATTCGTTTTCTACAGTAGAATCCGGTATCAATTAACTGCGATAAATGAGGGACAACTGTACTGTGAGTAACAATCATGTTAATATTTGCAACCAGTCTAACATCTTGCACTTATGATTGTACCTTCAAATGATTTAGAATCAGACCCATTTCAACTAACTAAACTTTCCAATGACGTACACGCAATTAGGGGTCGGCATAAAACCACCAACTTAGTCATGAAAATAAAGAGCAGGTGTTGAAGCCATTGACATATATAAAGTACGTTGATGTCCACACCATATAAGATGTGGCGATGGATAATAGAGATGTCCCAGTCTTGCATTTAATGGAATTGTACAGACCGGTTTACAGTCCAAACCAGATCTTGTACTATTACCCTTTTTGGTAAAACTGAAAAAATATTTTTGATTGTATTTTGCAATTATAACATAATTTTATACAAATAATTTGCTGACTTTGTGGCTAATGCTATGACCTTAGGCACACAGCATTGTGAATTCCTAAGGTGAAACCAGGCTCCAAACAACGAAGAAAGTTGCATTATGAAGTGCGGTCCATTTCTTTGCGTCATATGTGCCAATGGTTTGTTAGTTAAAGTGGCAATGTTATTGAAACACCAAATTTGAGTCACTGCCAAAACCTTTGAGCACGAAGTAAGTCTTTCACAACCTTGTGAGACAGTTAAAACGCTTCCTTGTTGTTGTACTTTAAAGAATAACCAATAGCAGTTTCTAGGCACTCCACCAGCGACCCTGCAGACAAGAAGTCCAAATCCACTTCTATGAATTTTATGTAAATGGCCATACAACGAATGGGGTCTTCGTCTTTCATTGAGTCATCATCTATGATGCCGTCTTGGCGGTTCTCTTGAAGGAAGCAAGTCACAGAAGAGGGCTCACCTTGGACGTAGTGCTTGCTCGAACCTTGAAAATGTTGGAGGACACACTGTTGTATGTTCCTATCTTCAGCTATGCCAAGGTAGCAGTAAGTGACTTTTGTTCTAGTATTCTCACAATCCCCTGCTCCTTCTCCTTCTCCCCAATTCTCAGAGTCACACTGAGGTAAGCTACAGTTTTTAATATCATCCTGGTCAGATGATGCCTCCTCAAAACCAATAGCGTATAGTCCATATGCCTTGGGGATGTCTCCAGGTAGGAGGTAGTGGTATGTCCGCATGCTACACACTGCTTCCCTGGACAGAGCCACAGGGATCCAGTCTACATCCGTATGCAGCTCTAGGCAACGTGCCTCGCTGATCGTAATGTCCAAGTACTTGTAGTAGACATTTTTCCAGTTCATCTTTTGAACTTTGTTCATAATAATTTTGCCCTCAGGCTTTTCAGGGTTGAAGTATTCTCGAAGCCTCTTCCCCAGTGGCACCTGCGAGCTTATCTCCGCATAATGATAACGGACGTCCTCTCGCCAACGAGTGTTATAGCCAATGCCAAAAATGGCCAGCTTGTTAGAGAGGTGCAGCCGAGAAAACTCAGTCCACGACTGAAAATGCTCCCATTTCAGGTGCACTGAATCTAGGATACGAATCAACGTCTGCATGAATTCCATTTTTCTGCAAAGAAAGAAAAGAAACATCACATTAATGACTTGCTTGTTTTCTTTTATTACCAGGTTTTATTTGTCTGGGACCAAAACGTGTGGAACAAACATTTGTTTTCCCGCAAATAATCCAAATTAAATCGAGGTCCAAAACAAAAGATCCCACAAAGAGGTGTAATGGTATTAGGCGTGGGCCGGTATGAGATTCTGATAATATGAAAAAGTAATCCAAAAATATTGCGGTTTTCTAAAATGTGTCATTTTAAAAGTTCTTTATTCAAAAGAAGACAAAAATGACTTGTCAGCTCAACAATCCATTTTTCAACAATATACTAGAACATGATGAAAATGGAGTCCATGCATTTAAGATGACTTAAAATACCTGAATTATTTGTAAATAAATGATAAGGTACAGTTCTTAATGCAATCTACTGTAACATTGACACTTTCTTTGAAAAAAAATAAAAATAAAAAACCTGAACAAAAAACGCATAAAAAGGCAATCAGTAAGTGGCTAAAAAGATCACGAAAAAAATATTTGATAAAAATCAAGATTTTAAAAATAAATACAATTAGGCAGGATCTTAAAACTGAATCCTAACCTGTTTTGGAAACTTTTTTTTACAAATTGTCAATGAGGGTTTGAATTGTTGAAGTCTTCATTTGATGACTTGTTTAGTTTGCTGCCAATTCTAACTGTATTACAGTGTTCAAGTAAAATATAACTATGTCCGTGCTTCTATTGTGCACATCATGTTAGTTAGCTGGTGTTACCCATGTTAACATGTTATATCTTCCATGTTAGTATTTGTGTCACTAATGTTAAATGCAAAGAGTAGTTTGTTCATAACAAGACAGATTTACTTTCACCTTAAATATAGTATATAGCGATTGGTGGTATTTTTCAGTCTCCAAAGGAGAACCTTAAAAGCATCCGCATAATTCAACTTACCGCATTATGATCTTAGTTTATTTTGATGAACTACTGCAGTCAGTAGGTGTCCAAAAATAAATTGCCGCTCCATTTCAACTTAAAGACAGCATAGGACCATTACAGATGATCAATAATAAATAGGTTAGCGTTTTTCATATCTACAATTATTCTTTGGTTTAGTCATTTCATTTATCAAGCCTTTTCTAATATTGCACACTACAAACTTTTAAAAGTATGATGACTCATGCTGATATTGTACTGAGTCCATATCCGTATTGGCCAGTGCTTAAATGGTATTCTTTTGGATGTATTAAAGATCTATTGGGACACCCCTGCCAAATAATAATAATAATAATAATCTTATTAAAATGACAGCATGTCAATTGTACCTCTGCATGGTTGCATTACAATTTTCTGTATCACTTACAGAATTGAATGACACCTTGATTTTGACTTTTAATAAAGTTTTTGAAATGTAACTGGAGGAGTGATGACATCACAATCGGCTGTGTTGCCTTTGTGCATGTGTGAAAATAGATTGTGGTCCGACGAAAGCAGTTCACCTTGTTTAAGATAGTATGATTTGGTGATTCACAACTTGCAAACTGTGGCAATTTTGACTTACTGGGTTCGCGCTGACAGCTCAGCTTGAATCCGAAGAGCTTTGTTTTTTGGCACCTGTATTTTTTCTAGACAGAACAAAGAAAAATGAGAGCTTTTGTCCATAGTTACCTGCTTTTTTGTCACAATCTCACAAAAAACTCACCACTGTTCATGTCTACCTCCTGGAACGCAGAGTCCAGCACTTGGTTGCACCAATCCTCTTGGGAGTAATCTTCTACGGTGCTGCTATCAGACTCCATGTCCTGGTACAGTCCACTACTGTTGATCAGGACTGGGGCACAAGTCTGGGGGTCCCAGCCTCCCTGACCAAATACCTTCTCCAGCTGCTCTATAGTATAGCTGCTCTTCCTCTTCCCGATGCCATGCTCTTTCACGCGGCTGTAGCATCGCCTCAGTGTCTGTGTGACAAGAGAAGAAAGATATCCTAGAGTAAGTACAGCATAAACACGTGCACAGCCTAACTGCAATGTTTTCCCTCCTCTACAACTGCATATTGAATAGACAGCTTTTGCATGTGCGTTTTTTTATTCATCATGCCTTTTCTAATGTTGCACACTACAAATTCATCCTCAGCCTTCTGTATCGCTTACGGAATTAAATTACATCTTGATTTTGACTTTTAAGAACGTTTTTGAAATGTATATGTGGATTAGTGCATAAACATGCAGTCATTACTATTGTAATGACTACGACCCCAAGAGGGACAAGCGGTAGAAAATGGATGCATGGATATAATAAACGCTACAGCATTTTGATCTTGGTCATTATGGTGGTACTTGGAGAGCTAAGCTGAGGTGGTACTTATAAACAGTACTTGAGCACATGGTAAGGCTAATCTACCCTCCTACAAATAATTTGGTGCTGTCATGGCAGGCCCGTGTAAATATATGTCCTTTGTGCAGCTGTCATCATTCAACATGTACATTAAAGCTCAACTGGTTGTAGTATTCCTTATAGCAGTGTTTTTCAACTTTTTTGAGACAAGGCACATTTTATGCATTGAAAAAAATCCGGAGGCACACCACCAACAGAAATCATTAAAAAACGAAACTCAGTTGACAGTGAAAAGTCATTGTCGCATTTATTGGATATGATGTTAAACCATAACCAACCATGCATTACTATAGCTCTTGTCTCAAAGTAGGTATACTGTCACGACTTGTCACATCACACTATGACTTATTTGGAGTTTTTTGCTGTTCAGTGTTTTAGTTCTTGTTTTGCGTTCCTATTTCGGTGGCTTTTTTCGCAATTTTCCTGTAGCAGTTTCAAGTCTTCCTTTAAGCGATATTTCCCGCATCTAGGGTTGGGTGATATTTCGATACACATGATATATCGCGGGTTTGTTTCTGTGCGATATAGAAAATGACTATATCGTGATATTCGAGTATACGTTCTCACGCAGTTGCTTTTGGCTGCGGGCATTACACTACAGGCTCTTCTCGCTCTTTCCTGTGTCTTATTCTCACAGACAAGCAGGCACACCTTCTTACATACGTCACATACTGTCAAGTCATAAGTCACATACATATACGCCCTCGCCCAGCAGAAAGGTAGCAGACTGGGTAACGTTAGCTTTGATGCTAGTAGAGCCGGGCGAGTGGTTATACGAGAGAAATAAGGTACGAATCTGGTAACAAATGAAGGAAAAATTAATTCCAAAGAAAAGCAGCAGGGAGTCCATCGTCTGGCGGTGGTCTGGCTTCAAGTGGGAATATGTCAAACAGACAACCGTAATAAGTCAAGCATGCGGTACAAGTGTTGCTATAAAAAGTAGCATCACTGCTAATATGAAGCATCATTTGAAAAATCATCTGCTAGAGAACGATGAGATTTTCATAACGTCCGTAGTAACCTACCACATAGCGAAGGACGAATACTATTTGATTTTGTATTATACAGCTCATTTATATATGACACTTAAAATGTCTCTGACAATCTTGGACTTTCTGTTTTGGAAATGACATGAACATTTGTGCTACTGCTTAATAACTGTTTAATAAATATAGTTTTGGTCAATTGACATAATTGTAATTTCCCTCTCTGCATGAAATTTTAAAAGTAGCATATATTATTTCGGTATGAACAAGAATTTTTAATGTAGACACAATGAATCATCATACTGCTGTGATTATATGCATCAAGTGTTAATTCCATTCTAAGGCAAAATATCGAGATATATATCGTATATTGCGATATGGCCTAAAAATATTGAGGTAGTAAAAAAAAGTCATATCGCTCAGCCCTACCCGCATCTACTTTGTTTTAGCAATCGGGTATATTTCAGTTTTTTCTTTGTGAGGACATTGTTGATTGTCAAGTCATGTTTGGATGTACTTGGTGGACGCCGTCTTTGTTCCACAGTAAGTCTTTGCTGTCGTCCAACACTCTGTTTTTGTTTACTTTGTAGCCAGTTCTGTTTTAGTTTTGTTCTGCATAGCCTTCCCTAAGCTTCAATGCCTTTTCTTTGTGGGGACATTGTCGATTGTCAAGTCATGTACTTGGTGGACGCCGTCTTTGTTTCACAGTAAGTCTTTGCTGTCGTCCAGCACTTTTTATTTGTTTACTTTGGAGCCAGTTCCGTTTTAGTTTTGTTCTGCATAGCCTTCCCTAAGGGGCACTCATGTTTTGTTTATTTTTGATTTAAGCACTACACACATTTTTAAAGGCCAACTGAAACCTGCTACTACCGACCAGCCGGTCTCATAGTTTATATATCAATGATGAAATATTAACCTTGCAACACATGCCAATATGGTCTGAATTGCAATTTTAAATTTCCAGCGAGTTTCTTGTTGAAAACGTCGCGAAATGATGACGCGTACACGTGACGTCACGTGTTGGAGGGGACATATTACCGCAGCACCAAACATGGCTAAAAGTCGTCTCTGTTCATGGCATAATTACACAGTATTTTGGACATCTGTGTTGCTGAATCTTTTGCAATTTGTTCATTTAATAATGGAGACTAGAAAAGAACAATGCTTTTGGTGGAAAGAGGTGGATTGCAGCTGTCTTTAGCACCGAGACACAGCCGGTGTTTCTTTGTTTGTTGTGAAGCAGAGCGGTCAAGCGAACATGTTTTCTCTATGTCAACCAGCATGTCTTTGGATGGGAAAATTGTGATATTTAGTCTTACCAGAGAAATCATTGGATAATGGGACTTCCTACTGCAGCAGCTGTCAAAAAAGGCAACTGTGAGCTTGGCTCCTCGGCTGCTCTCTGAGACACTTCGTGTTCACCGCAGCAATCCGACCTCGAGGTATGTCTTTAGAATCTCACTAAAACACTATTAAAACAATAATCAGATAAGGGATCTTCCAGAATTATCCTAGTAAATGTGTCTAATTACATCTGAAACACTCACACGGCCGCCGCCCGGAGCCGTCGCTTTTTTTTCCTTCTTTTTTTCCTAGTCCTTCACTATCAATATCCTAATTCACAAATCTTTCATTCACGCTCAAATTAATGGGGAAATTGTCACTTTCTCGGTGCGAATTGCTTTTACTGCTGGTGGCTCCCATTATAAACAATGTGAATATGTGTGGAGCCCTGCAACTCGTGACGTCACGCGCACATACTTCCGGTAAAGGCAGGGCTTTTTTATTAGCGACCAAAAGTTGCGAACTTTATCGTCGATGTTCTCTACTAAATCCTTTCAGCAAAAATATGGCGATATCGTGAAATGATCAAGTATGACACATAGAATGGACCTGCTATTCCCGTTTAAATAAGAAAATCTAATTTCAGTAGGCCTTTAAGCACTAGACACCTTTTTAACTGCACGCTGCCTCCCGCTGTGTCCGACATTTACGAAGCAATTAGCTACCTGCTGCCACCTACTGCTAAGGAAGAGTATTACCCGGTTACTCTGCCGAGCTCTAGACAGCAGAGACACTCGACAACAACACATCATTTGCGCACTCACGTTTTGTTTATTTTTAGTTTAAGCACTAGATACCTCTTTAACTGCACGCTGCCTCCCGCTGTGTCCGACATCTACAAAGCAATTAGCTACCTGCTGCCACCTACTGATATGGAAGAGTATCACACGGTTACTCTGCCGAGCTCTAGACAACAGAGACACTCGACAACAACACATCATTTGCGCACTCACGTTTTGTTTATTTTTGGTTTAAGCACTAGACACCTTTTTAACTGCACGCTGCCTCCCACTGTGTCCGACATTTACAAAGCAATTAGCTACCTGCTGCCACCTACTGATATGGAAGAGTATTACACGGTTACTCTGCCGAGCTCTAGACAGCAGAGACACTCGACAACAACACATCATTTGCGCACTCACGTTTTGTGTATTTTTAGTTTAAGCACTAGACACCTTTTCAACTGCACGCTGCCTCTCGCTGTGTCCGACATCTACAAAGCAATTAGCTACCTGCAGCCACCTACTGCTATGGAGGAGTATTACGCGATTACTCTGCTGAGCACTAGACAGCAAAGAACTTGAAAACAACACATCGTTTGCGCACTCACGTTTTGTTTATTTATGGTTTAAGCACTAGACACCTTTTTAACTACACGCTGCTTCCCGCTGTGTCCGACATCTACAAAGCAATTAGCTACCTGCTGCCACTTACTGATATGGAAGAGTATTACGCGGTTACTCTGCCGAGCTCTAGACAGCAGACACTCGACAACAACACATCATTTGCGCACTCACGTTTTGTTTATTTTTGGTTTAAGCACTACACACGTTTTTAACTGCACTCTGCCTCCCGCTGTGTCCAACATCTACAAAGCAATTAGCTACCTGCTGCCACCTACTGATATGGAAGAGTATTACACGGTTACTCTGCCGAGCTCTAGACACCAGATACACTCGAAAACAACACATCATTTGCGCACTCACGTTTTGTTTATTTTTGGTTTAAGCACTAGACACCTTTTTAAATGTACGCTGCCTCCCGCTGTGTCCGACATTTACAAAGCAATTAGCTACCTGCTGCCACCTACTGATATAGAAGAGTATTACACGGTTACTCTGCTGAGCTCTAGACAGCAGAGACACTCGACAACAACACATAATTTGCGCACTCATGTTTTGTTTATTTTTGGTTTAAGCACTGGACACCTTTTTAACTGCACGCTGCCTCCAGCTGTGTCCGACATCTACAAAGCAATTAGCTACCTGCTGCCACCTACTGCTATGGAGGAGTAATACACGGTTACTCTGCCGAGCTCTAAACAGCAGACACTCGACAACACATAATTTGCGCACTCATGTTTTGTTTATTTTTGGTTTAAGCACTGGACACCTTTTTAACTGCACGCTGCCTCCCGCTGTGTCCAACATCTACAAAGCAAATAGCTACCTGCTGCCACCTACTGATATGGAAGATTATTACACGGTTACTCTGCCGAGCTCTAGACAGCAGAGACACTCGACAACAACACATTTGTGCACTCACGTTTTGTTTATTTTTGGTTTAAGCACTAGACACCTTTTTAAATGTACGCTGCCTCCCGCTGTGTCCAACATCTACAAAGCAATTAGCTACCTGCTGCCACCTACTGATATGGAAGAGTATTACACGGTTACTCTGCCGAGCTCTAGACACCAGATACACTCGAAAACAACACATCATTTGCGCACTCACGTTTTGTTTATTTTTGGTTTAAGCACTAGACACCATTTTAAATGTACGCTGCCTCCCGCTGTGTCCGACATTTACAAAGCAATTAGCTACCTGCTGCCACCTACTGATATAGAAGAGTATTACACGGTTACTCTGCTGAGCTCTAGACAGCAGAGACACTCGACAACAACACATAATTTGCGCACTCATGTTTTGTTTATTTTTGGTTTAAGCACTGGACACCTTTTTAACTGCACGCTGCCTCCAGCTGTGTCCGACATCTACAAAGCAATTAGCTACCTGCTGCCACCTACTGCTACGGAGGAGTAATACACGGTTACTCTGCCGAGCTCTAAACAGCAGACACTCGACAACAACACATCATTTGCGCACTCACGTTTTGTTTATTTTTGGTTTAAGCACTACACACGTTTTTCACTGCGCGCTGCCTCCCGCTGTGTCCAACATCTACAAAGCAAATAGCTACCTGCTGCCACCTACTGATATGGAAGAGTATTACACGGTTACTCTGCCGAGCTCTAGACAGCAGAGACACTCGACAACAACACATTTGTGCACTCACGTTTTGTTTATTTTTGGTTTAAGCACTAGACACTTTTCTAACTGCACGCTGCCTCCCGCTGTGTCCGACATCTACAAAGCAATTGGCTACCTGCTGCCACCTACTGATATGTAAGAGTATTACACGGTGACTCTGCCAAGCTCTAGACTAGTGATGGGATCTGCAGTTCTTTTGACTGTACTGAATCACTTGAATCAGTTCCTTAAATTGATTCGTTCAAAAGATTTGTTCACCGAATCACTTCTGCAGCAGCAGTTCTGTGTGCAGGTCGGCGAATTATTAGTCAATAACAGCTTCCCCAGCGGCAGATCTCGGTGTGTCAGTTCGCGAACGACACAAGCCCTCAGCACCCAATGAACGACGCGCACAGTGACTGAACGAGAGCCTAAATGTGACATCCTCCTCCGCGAAACCGTCAGTTGTCTGTGTCAGTAGGTTCGCGAATCGTGAGTCCTGATTCTGAATGAGTGAGTGCAGCGCGAACATGATTCACGTCCTCAGCGACAACCAGTCAGTTCATGTAGGTTTGTGAAGCGAGCCTGAATCACTCAGCTACAGTTCTGTGGGCCAGAGGGCGACAGACGTGAATCGCTCTGTGCAAAAACAAATATTAAATTAAGAAACCCTTAACAAATGCAAAAAACTAAATGTTCTGTAGCAAAGAAAATGTAAACTTAAATATGCAAACAAAAAGAAAAGAAAATACCTTCAAAATAAAACAAATAAATTAAGAGCCAGAAATGCCAACATAAAAAACTAAATGTTCTGCAGCCTACGTTTAAAAATATAACAAAGAAAATGTCAACTTAAATGTGCAAACAAAAAGAAAATAAATAGGCTACCCTAAATAAAACAAAACAAATATTAAACCAAGTGCCAGAAATGCCAACATAAAAACTAAAATTTATGTAGCTTACATCTAAAAATATAATAATGAAAATATCAACTTAAATATGCAATAAAAATGTTATGTGTTGAGATAATGGAGACGGGGCGCGTGTGTGTGTGTTTGTTTTCACGTGGCTTGAGTCAACATTCGCCGTTAGCTTGGAGAATGAATGGAGAACGGATGCTAATAGCATGAAACGTATCCCCGCGAAGGGAGGATAATCGCTTGCGGCATTGGGGCAAGCAGAGTAAATTGGCCCTAGTGTGTGAATGTGAGTGTGAATGTTGTCTGTCTGTGTTGGCCCTGCGATGAGGTGGCGACTTGTCCAGGGTGTACCCGCCTTCCGCCCGATTGTAGCTGAGATAGGCGACAGCGCCCCCCGCGACCCCGAACGGGAATAAGTGGCAGAAAATGGATGGATAATCCGCGGTGAACGAATCGTTCGCTCTGTCCCTCCCCCCGCCCCCATGATGAGTAGCTGGCTGCGTCGTTCGCCGACGTCGAGGCTTCAGTGAGTCCCAGAAAGCGCCAGTTCCACTCATACCGGCATAGTCGCGGTAGAGCTCAACTGAACGAAGAAAGGAACGAATCAGTTCAGGAAATGCTTCGGTTCAGTACGTTCACTCAAAAGATTCGTTCGTTCGAACGAATTGTTCGCGAACGACACAACACTACTACCTGCTGCCATCTACTGATATGGAAGAGTATTACACGGTTATTCTGCCGAGCTCTAGACAGCAGACACACTCGACAACAACACATCAGTTGCAGACTATAAATTACTGGTTTGCAAAATATATTCTTAACCCAAATAGGTGACATTAGGTAATCTCCCACGGCACAGTACACTGTATCTCGCGGCACACTAGTGGTTGAAAAACACTGCCTTATAATATGACGCTGATGGTCGATGTGTACCTTCATCCTCTCCCGGCACTGAGACGGGGTCCTCTCGTAGCCCAGCTCCGACAAGGCTCTGGACACCCGCTCGTACATGGCAGGGCCGGGCGCCTTGCCGGTGAACATGGTGCCCGCGACCTCCAACTGCTGCATCTTGGCCTCAGTCAGCCGCTCGTTGCCCCAAACCGCGATGAGGGCGTTCGTTTCGGACGGCGTCCACGACATCCCCCGGCAAGCCGTGTAGCTGTTAGAGGAGGAGGAGGCCGCTGTCCGACCCGCAGCCCCGCAGCCCACGTTCAAAGGCGAGAAGCGGTTGGGTGTGGAGGGGTCGGAGTGGTATTGGTTACTGTCACTCAAATCCTCCGACTCAGGGGAAGGCGCCTCTGTCTTCGGTATCTTCAACGGCGTCGACAGTTCTGGCGATTGGTCTGCTTTGCAGGTCGCCGCCATGTTGCCTATGTCGCTTGGGTTGGTGGGCGGGAAATAGGGCTTGCGTCCTATCCCGGCGTCGACATTGTTGATACCAAAGGTAGTTTCCGTATTGGATCGCTGCAAGCATGATGATATCGATACATGTCCATTTAATTTTTTTTAGTTTCCCACACACACAAATATATTTTTGTTGTCACACAAATTTATTTTTGTTGCATCGTTCATATCATATCATTCACCATAAATAACAATCTTACACTGGTAGGTTTAAAGGCCTACTGAAATGAGATGTTATTATTTAAACGGGGATAGCAGGTCCATTCTATGTGTCATGCTTGATCATTTTCCTGATATTGCCATATTTTTGCTGAAAGGATTAAGTAGAGAACATCCACGATAAAGTTCACAACTTTTGCTTGCTAACAGAAAAGCCCTGCCTCTACCGGAAGTCGCAGACAATGACGTCACATTTTGATGGCCCCTCACATCTTCACATTGTTTCTAATGCAGTGGTTCTTAACCTTGTTGGAGGTACCAAACCCCACTAGTTTCATATGCGCATTTAACGAACCCTTCTTTATTGAAAAATGAAATGTTTTTTTTTCAAATTCAAGCCACAGTTATATGATTTCGGTAACACTTTAGTATGGGTAACATATTCTAAGTAACAAAGACTCAAGTTGGATTTTTTTGGACACTAGGGGAGTGTGTGAATGTGAGTGTGAATGTTGTCTGTCTATCTGTGTTGGCCCTGCGATGAGGTGGCGACTTGTCCAGGGTGTACCCTGCCTTCCGCCCGATTGTAGCTGAGATAGGCGCCAGCGCCCCCCGCGACCCCGAAAGGGAATAAGCGGTAGAAAATGGATGGATGGATGGATGGGAACATATTCCAAGTCACAAAAACTTAATTTAGAGTTATTTGGTTAGGGTTAGAGGGTTAGGGTTACAATAAGTCCATGCCGAATAAGGCATTAATAAGTACTTAATAATGACAAGTTAAGAGCCAATATGTTACTAATTTGCATGTTAATAAGCAACTAATTAATGTTTTTTTTTACTGGTGCACAAAATAAACCGTGCATTAACATCAACTTGTCCAAAGAACAAAACCAAGACAGTGCATGAACTCAAAACAAATTACACACCTGAAAATCAGTGTGACTTCTGCTGTTGCCGTATCTGTAATACGCAGATAGGAGAAGTTTTTATTTACACGAGGAGTCGGGTGTGTCTTGACCTCCGCCGAACCCCTGAGCCTGACTCACCGAACCCCTAGGGTTCGATCGAACCCAGGTTAAGAACCACTGTTCTAATGGGAGCCTCCAACAAAAACAGCTATTCGGACCGAGAAAAACGACAATTTCCCCATTAATTTGAGCAAGGATGAAAGATTTGTGTTTGAGGATATTGATAGCGACGGACTAGAAAAAAAAAAAAAAAGTAAAAAAAAAAAAAAAAGTTAAAAAAAAATGCGATTGCATTGGGATGGATTCAGATGTTTTTAGACACATTTACTAGGATAATTCTGGGAAATCCCTTATCTTTCTATTGTGTGGCTAGTGTTTTAGTGAGTTTAACATTACCTGATAGTCGGAGGGGTGTGTCCACGGGTGTCTTGACGCACAGTGTCTCAGGGAAGTCGACGGCAGCTTTATGGACGGCACAAGCTCAGCTGATCTCCGGTAAAAAGCGACTTTTTACCTCAATTTTCTCACCGAAACCTGCCGGTTGACATTCAGTCGTAATCCATGTTCGCTGTGATCCATAGTAAAGTTTCACCTCCGGGAATTTTAAACAAGGAATCACCGTGTGTTTGTGTGGCTAAAGGCTAAAGCTTCCCAACTCCATCTTTCTACTTTGACTTCTCCAATATTAATTGAACAAATTGCAAAATATTCAGCAACACAGATCTCCAAAATACTGTGTAATTATGCCGTTAAAGCAGACGACTTTTAGCTGTGTGTGTGCGCAGTGCTCATATTCCTAACAGCCCGTGACGTCAAGCGTACACGTCATCATTACGCGACGTTTTCAAGAAAAAACTCGCGGGAAATTTAAAATTGCAATTTAGTAAACTAAAAAGACCGTATTGGCATGTGTTGCAATGTTAATATTTCATCATTGATTTATAAACTATCAGACTGCGTGGTGGGTAGTAGTGGGTTTAAGTAGGCCTTTAAGTCAGGGGTGTCCAAAGTGCGGCCCGGGGACCATTTGCGGCACATTTTAAAAATACTTTGGAAAAAAATTAAAAACATAAAAAGTGGTATAAAAGAACAAACAGGTGAAATGTAACAAGAACATGTTGCAATGTTTACTCTAATAACACAAAGCTGCCATGCAGGCTGTTTCTTTCTTTAATAAAAAAAAATAGTGAATCAAAATCAATTATGAATTATTGACCAATTCAAGGCTCCAATTACGTCACATTAAATATTCCACTTTGAGATATTTTTGGGGGAAAATGTTGCATATTTTGTGTTTGCCATATAAACAACTGAGCTGTTTTTTTTTTCAAAGAAGGGTCCAAAGACATGCACCTGGGGATAGGTTGATTGGCAACAGTAAATTGGCCCTAGTGTGTGAATGTGAGTGTGAATGTTGTCTGTCTATCTGTGTTGGCCCTGTGATGAGGTGGCGACTTGTCCAGGGTGTACACCGCCTTCCGCCCGATTGTAGCTGAGATAGGCGCCAGCGCCCCCCGCAACCCCAAAAGGGAATAAGCAGTAGAAAATGGATGGATGGATGGATGGGCCTAAAACAAACAAACTAAAAACATAAACTACAAAAAAACGTATAATTGACGAATAGTTCTGAAGTGGATCTCGAGACCATTGTGTTAAAAGTAAACCGTAAAAAAAAAAATTATTGTTTATTTTTTATCACTTTAATGAGTAGGACTCCTTAGGATCAGTGTGTTTTGTTTTTAAGTGTCAATGCACAAAAAATAATAGTGAATTAAAATCAACGGTGCTATGAGTTGTTGACCTTTTTACGGCTCCAATTATTATATAATCTCAAATATTCTACTTAAAAATTTTATTAGGTGAAAATATTGCATATTTTGTGTTTTTTTCCATAAAAAACATGGTTTTCTTTGACAAAAAGAGCATAAAACTTAAATCTTTAAAAACGTCATAATGACGGATAGACCTAATGTTGATCTAGAGATTTAAAACTTGAATAATAATAAAAATAATAATACTGAATAATTACACATTTTTAACATTTTATTTCTACCAAAAGCCTTTAGAGTCCCCGGGATCAAGCCTGAGTGGAGGCCTAAATGTATATTTTTTATACATATATTGCAGTGACGTGCAGTCAAGAGAGGCCCCGCCTCACCTGCCATCATGGAAAGAAAAAAATGTAAAAAGAAAAAAATAATAATTATATTGTTATATGTATCCAGTGATTATACTATGAAGTTATTTTCAATTTAACTTCACCAGTTTTAAATTATTTTTTATTCAAAATCGCTTAATTTTCACATTTGCCACGTTTGCCGTTCAAATACTGAGAATTACTTGCAGTGAGTCACAGCCAGTTGAGCCTCCCCGTGGATTGCGCAATGACTCGGCAAACTGCTGGCTGCTGTGCAGTGAGACCGTATTGCTATATGAATTATATTATACATTTCCATAGTTTAGTTAGCTGAGGTATATAATGTACAGTGTATTTTGTCAACAACTATATGTGTGTAACGTGTTTCTTGTGCTGGGCAATCATAAAACGGCTGCGAAGATGCACAATGTGACGCACCTGTTCTCCGGCCTCCTAGTGGTAGAGGGCGCTAGTGATCCCATAGATCATTCTTTCTCTACTCGGCTAGGCCTGGGATTATCTGAAGACGGTATGTTTTAAAGTTGTCGTTTGCCTTTTACAACTATTTGTAAACTTATAGGTGCCGACCATCAGGGCCGAGTTGCGACGAAAGAGTGTGTCGATGTTGAGATATTAAGCTGAGTTGGTAAGTGAATTTGTTGGCTTATAGCAGCTACTAGCCGTACCCATGTATATTCTATGGGCGGTTAGCTTTGGGTTTTAATCCCGTTTCCTTCAATGTTTCTGATCTGATTGAATTTATATTTATGTCGAGTCTTTGTTTTGGGTAGTTAAATATAGTGACTGAGTATTGTGGCGTTTAAAGTCCATCTGCATTTTGTATGCTACAGTAAAGACAATGAATGAACACTGCCGCTGGAGCGCGGTTACACCTGTCATAGTGACAACACTGTGTACTGTCGTGTTTGTTATTTTCTACTGTACATACATGTGATTATTTAATATTGTTAATGTTAGCAGTATTATCGCTAATAATAATAATAAGTGTAATTTATTTATACTAAACTATACTAACTAAAGTACCTGCTACATTAAGTTAAAGTACCGATGATTGTCACACACACACTCGGTGTGGTGAAATTTGTCCTCTGCATTTGACCCATCCCCTTGTTCACCTCCTGGGAGGTGAGGGGAGCAGTGAGCAGCAGCGGCCGGGAATCATTTTTGTCATGATCTGTGGTCTGGATTATGTTTTTTATTTTCAATCTAAGATTCCTTTGGTTCTTGTTTTTTGTTACTTATTATTCCCACCTGCTTCTGATTAGTGTTAACCCGCTCACCTGCTGCCTGAGCACTAATCAGAGGCATTATTTAAACCTGCCTTGCCCTCCAGTGAGGGCTGGTGTATTGTTTGATGTTGGCTGTTTGCTGTGGACTGCCTTTTTTTGGAAGCTGAGAGCTATTCCCTGGATCCCGACTCCTGTCCCCGTTTGCTGTTTCCTGGTTTCTGGTTTGTGTATTCCTTGCTTTATTTTTTTAACATTAAACCATGTTTTCATTTTCCAAGCCTGTCATCTCTGCATCTTGGGGTTTGTCACCACCACTCCGTGACATACATAAAACAAGAATGGGAAATAATTCCACTTTCAAAGCTTCAACAATTAGTTTACTCAGTTCCCAAACGTTTATTGAGTGGTGTTGTTAAAAGAAAAGGTGATGTAACACAGTGGTGAACATGCCCTTTCCCAACTAGTTTGGCACGTGTTGCAGTCATGAAATTCAAAGTTAATTATTATTTGCAAAAAAAAAAATAAAGTTTATGAGTTTGAACATCAAATATCTTGTCTTTGTAGTGCATTCAATTGAATATAGGTTGAAAAGGATTTGCAAATCATTGTATTCTGTTTATATTTACATCCAACACAATTTCCCAACTCATGGAAACAGGGTTTGTATATGCAGTGGGGCAAAAAAGTATTTAGTCAGCCACCGATTGCGCAAGTTCTCCCACTTAAAATGATGACAGAGGTCTGTAATTTTCATCATAGGTACACTTCAACTGTAAGAGACAGAATGTGAAAAAAAAATCCAAGAATTCATATTGTAGGAATTTTAAAGAATTTATTTGTAAATTATGGTGGAAAATAAGTATTTGGTCAGCCATTCAAAGCTCTCACTGATGGAAGGAGGTTTTGGCTCAATATCTCACGATACATGGCCCCATTCATTCTTTCCTTAACACGGATCAATCGTCCTGTCCCCCCAGCAGAAAAACAGCCCCAAAGCATGATGTTTCCACCCCATGCTTCACAGTAGGTGTGGTGTTCTTGGGATGCAACTCAGTATTCTTCTTCCTCCAAACACGACAGGTTGAGTTTATACCAAAATGGATACATGGACGATACAGCAGAGGATTGGGATAATGTCATGTGGTCAGATGAAACCAAAATAGAACTTTATTTACAAATAAATTATTTAAAATTCCTAAAATGTGAATTCCTGGATTTTTTTTCACATTCTGCCTCTCGCAGGTGAAGTGTACCTATGATGAAAATTATAGACCTCCGTCATCATTTTAAGTGGGAGAACTTGCACAATCGGTGGCTGACTCAATTTTTTTTGCCCCACTGTGTGTGTGTGTATATATATATATATATATCTATATATGTATATAGATATATATATATATATATACACATGTATATTAGGGCTGCTAATCTTTGGGTGTCTCACGATTCGATTCAATATCGATTCTTGGGATCGCGATTCGATTATACAAACCCTGTTTCCATACGTCATGCACAGTGGCCTAGTGGTTAGAGTGTCCGCCCTGAGATCGGTAAGTTTGGAGTTCAAACCCAGGCCGAGTTATACCAAAGACTATAAAAAAATGGGACCCATTGCCTCCCTGCTTGGCACTCAGCATCAAGAGTTGGAATTGGGGGTTAAATCACCATAAAGGATTCCCGGGCGTGGCAGCGCTGCTGCCCACTGCTCCCCTCACTTCCCAGGGGGTGATCAAGGGGATGGGTCAAATGCAGAGGACACATTTCACCACACCTAGTGTGTGTGTGACAATCATTGGTACTTTAACTTTAACTTAACTTGAAGCTTTGAAAGTGGAATTCTTTCCCGTTCTTGTTTTATGTAGAGCTTCAGTCGTTCAACAGTCCGGGGTCTCCGCTGTCGTATTTTACGCTTCATAATGTGCCACACATTTTTGATTGGAGACAGGTCTGGACTGCAGGCGGGCCAGGAAGGTAACCGCACTCTTTTTTTACGAAGCCACGCTGTTGTAACATTTGTCTTGCTGAAATAAGCAGGGGCGTCCATAATAACGTTGCTTGGATGACAACATATGTTGCTCCTAAACCTGTATGTACCTTTCAGCATTAATGGTGCCATCACAGATGTGTAAGTTACCCATGCCTTGGGCACTAATACACCCCCATACCATCACAGATGCTGGCTTTTGAACTTTGCGCCCATAACAATCCGAATTGTTATTTTCCTCTTTGTTCTGCAGGACACCACCTCCTCTGTTTCCAAATATAATTTGAAATGTGGACTCGTCAGACCAAAGAACACCTTTCCACTTTGCATCAGTCCATCTTAAGTGAACTTGGGCCCAGCCAAGCCAGCGGCGTTTCAGGATATTGTTGATAAACGGGTTTGGCTTTACATAGTAGAGTTTTAACTTGCACTTACAGATGTAGCAACCAACTGTAGTTACTGACAGTGGTTTTATGAAGTGTTCCTGAGCCCATGTGATGATATCCTTTACACACTGATGTCGGTTTTTGATGCAGTACCGCCTGAGGGATCAAAAGTCCGTAATATAATCGCTTACGTGCAGTGATTTCTCTAGATTCTCTGAACTCTTTGATGATTTTACAGACCGTAGATGGTAAAATCCCTAAATTCCTTGCAATAGCTCGTTGAGAAATGTTGTTCTAAAACTCTTCGACAATTTGCTTACAAAGTGGTTACCCTCACCCCATCCTTGTTTGTGAATTTCTTTGCCCTTATGTGGGCCTACCGAGGATGTCGTAGTGGTTTGTGTTGTGGTTTGTGCAGCCCTTTGAGACACTAGTGATTTAGTGCTATATAAGTAAACATTGATTGATGATTGATTGATTTACTTAACATTTCATGGAAGCTGCTTTTATACCCAATCATGGCACCCACCTGTTCCCAATTAGCCTGCACACCTGTGGGATGTTCCATATAAGTGTTTGATGAGTATTCCTCAACTTTATCAGTATTTATTGCCACCTTTCCCAACTTTTTTGTCACGTGTTGCTGGCATCAAATTCTAAAGTTAATGATTACTTGCAAAAAAAAAAAGTTTGTCAGTTTGAACATCATATATGTTGTCTTTGTAGCATATTCAAGTTAATATGGGTTGAAAATGATTTGCAAATCATTGTATTCCTTTTATATTTACATCTAAAACAATTTCCCAACTCATATGGAAACGGGGTTTGTATATCGATTTTTTCGATTAAACGCGATTCTCGATTCAAAAACGATATTTTTCCGATTCAAAACGATTCTGTATTCATTCAATACGGATTTCAGCAGGATCTACCCCAGTCTGCTGACATGTTAGCAGAGTAGTAGATTTTTTTTAAAAAGCTTTTATAATTGTAAAGGACAATGTTTTATCAACTGATTGCAATAATGTACATATGTATTAACTATTAAACGAACCAAAAATACGACCTATTTTATCTTTGTGAAAACATTGGACAGTTATGAGATGCGATGCAGGTGTAAGCCACTGTGACACTATTGTTCTTTTTTTTTTAATTTTTATAAATGTTTAATGATAATGTCAATGAGGGATTTTTAATCACTGCTTGCTGAAATTGTTTCACTACTTTTGGTTTGTTCTGTGTCGTGTTTGTGTCTCCTCAATTGCTCTGTTTATTGCAGAGTCAGGTTTGGTTTTGGAATTGGATTGCATTGTTATGGTATTACTGTGTATTGGTTTGTTGGATTGATGAAAAAATAAATAAAATAAAAATAAATAAATAAATCGATTTAAAAAAAAAAAAGAGAATCGATTCTGAATCGCACAACGTGTTTCGTATTCGAATCGATTTTTTCCCCACACCCCTAATATATATATCTATATATATGTGTGTGTATATATATATATATATATATATATATATATATATATATATATATATATATATATATATATATACACACACACACACACACACATACAGTATGCAATATACTTGCAGTGTGTATATGAAATGTTGGATGGTTTTGAAGTTGTGTTAAAGGCTTTGAAATCTACAATAGTGACTTTCATTAGCCTCATCTTGCAAACGTTTATTTTTTTACTCATCTTTCGAATCCCAAAAAAAAAAAAAAACGTGTGTTTTTGTCTCTCATAATGATTGTAAATAATAGGCGACGTTTTTTAAAAAGTGCAGTTCCTCTATAAAATGTGTCTTGTCACAGGCTGTTTTAGAGGTGAGGCGCACTGTGCACACCACTGGTTTAAAGTCAAAGTTGAATTATTTACAGCGCAATTAAAAAAAAGAAAACAGCCATTTCTGCTCCAAAGTGTTGGCCAAATTAAAAACAAAAAGGTAAAAAAATAAAATAAAAATAACAATAAATACAGGTGGGCTGTACATACACAGATTCAAAGAACCAAACAATAAAATTGTATTTAAAAAAAGGAAAATCTCTAAAAGTAGTAAAAAGTCATACATAAAAACAAACCAAAGAAAACAGTCCAGCTTGTTTTAAACGGCAGCAAAATTAAATGTGTTTTTAATGAAGATTTAAAATTCAGTTGGGCTAGAGGCAAAAAAACAACAATTTAAAGTTAATAAAAGATGTGTCTTTTCCATGAAAATGCTTGTGTTATAATGAAGGATGTTTCCTGTGTGAGCTACATACAAACGGTGGACAATAAAGATCTATTCTAATCTATTCTAGTAAATTCCATTCTATTCTATTCTAAAATAACTGTCATTGTCCTGCTTGTTTGACTTATTTTGTACTGTTGACTTTATTTTGCTCAAACAAATGCATGTAATAAATAGGAATGCATGTATCATTTTGTTGATAATGTCACATTTTTTTGTATTGTAACATTATTTTGTCTTATCTCGTAATATTATACTGTATCTGTACTAATATATTCATGTGTTTTGTTTTAATTAACATCATATTTAACAAGAAATTAAAGAACAAAATCATAAACATTCAGTCAATAAGCTTAAAAATGTCAAAAAAAAGTATCTGTACCTGTCTTTACGTGGTATCGGATATATGCCAAAAGCTGTAGCTGTTTATTTTATAACGAATGTTATACATCTTATGTAGATTTGCTGTTTATTTTATAACATATTTTATATAGTTTATGTAGATCTTTTTGTTTAATGCTCTAATGTTACTAAAGTCTTTAAGGTCAGTTGAGTGTGGCTTTTGAATCAGGGTTTTGTTTATTTTTATTTTTAGTCAGCACATTTGAGTTAGATTAATGGTGTCCAAAGTTCAGCCCATTTGTGGCCCTCAGGGTATTTTTCATTGGTCTGTGTCACATTCTAAATCCAATAATGAAACAAAAAACAAAAAAAAAATCATTCAGGCTGTATAATGAAGAAAAGTTACATAAAATTATATTTGAATAATGCAGACCATATTTTGGTGGAGTTTTGTTTTTATTTGTTTTATAATAGTCCAAATTAGTCCACCAAGTCAAAATTAGGACGTGTCAGAAACAGAAATGACATTTTATGGACAGTAAATAAGAAAAAGATGCTTCTTTAACACAATAGATATTTGTATATGAAAGATACTTTTTGGCTATATAGAAAATACAATGAAAATTTAAGAAAATTAAAGTGAAATGCTTTGATCCAGAATGCATATAAAACTAAATACCATCGACCTTCCACCATGGCAGCACGAAGGAGCCACTTAATTATGTCCTCAAAGGGCAGTGAAGGAGACCCATTATTGTATTTTGAGGGAATAAATTGGTCTTTTGACACTCTGGTTGTTGGCTTGTGCCATTGTTTACTTCATCATTCCTGTGACAAAGCTTGATTGGCTTCCTTCAGGGACGACTACCTATCTCTGCCTGCTTTGCCATCTGTCCAGTTCTGGGGTTGGTGCGGGTTTGTGGCCTGAGGGGTCCTGACCTTGGCCAAAGGGAAGGTGACATCTTTATCAGATGGGGATTACTAGGTGTCGAAAAAAAGGTCAAAAGAGGATACGACAGGAAGTGTAGACTTCATATTTTAACACGGAGACAAGACAAACATTGTGGCCATGGAACGTTTCCTATTGTTTGTGACTAAATTTGGACCGCAACAAGAAGAAAGAGTGGCAGAAAATAAAAGGGTGATTAACTAGATTTGCCTTCGCTCATAAACTCATCATCATGTTGCTGTAAGTAAAAGTAGCTTGTCGCTAAAATTCATTAGATGGCATTAAAAACTGCCTAATGCACCTGGTCTACCAGAGAAAAAGAAGACATAGCATGAGGGATAAGTGTCACCAACTTAGCTACTTAATTCATTCACTTTCACATGAAAGCACGTATTGCTCTTAGCAGGAAGCGCCCCATCTAGATCTTGGTCTGTCACATAAATAAAAACCTTTAAAAAGTAACAGAAGCAGGTTCATTTGTATTTATAATTTAGATTTTCGTGTTCTTGCAAATTTTTTGTTTCCCAGTTCGTACATTAAAAAGTATATGCACATGCGTCACGGCCAATTACGTAAATGTAATGCCCTGCTCCCACAAATAGATGGAAGTCTTGTGAGAAACACTGACAAAGAATACACACACATATATATATATATATATATATATATGTATATATATATATATATATATATATATATATATATATATATATATATATATATATATATATATATATATATATATATATATATATATATATATATATAGGGACGGCGTGGCGCAGTGGGAGAGTGGCCGTGCGCAACCCGAGGGTGACTGGTTCAAATCCCACCTAGAACCAACCTCATCACGTCCGTTGTGTCCTGAGCAAGACACTTCACCCTTGCTCCTGATGGGTGCTGGTTGGCGCCTTGCATGGCAGCTCCCTCCATCAGTGTGTGAATGTGTGTGTGAATGGGTAAATGTGGAAGTAGTGTCAAAGCGCTTTGAGTACCTTGAAGGTAGAAAAGCGCTATACAAGTACAACCCATTTATCATTTATATATATGTGTGTGTGTGTGTGTGTGTATTCTGTCAGTGTTTCTCACAAGACTTTCTATTAATGTATTTTTATGAATTATTTACTGAAATGTTGTTTTTTTATACAAAGTACACAGTAGTCTCTGTATATATACATATATATATATGTATATACATATATATATATATATATATATATATATATATATATATATATATATATATATATATATATATATGTGTGTGTGTGTGTGTGTATTCTGTCAGTGTTTCTCACAAGACTTTCTATTAATGTATTTTTATGAATTATTTACTGAATTTTTTTTTTATATAAAGTACACAGTAGTGTCTGTATATATACATATATATACATATATATATATATATATATATATTTATATATATATATACAGAGACTACTGTGTACTTTATATAAAAAAACTAAATTTCAGTAAATAATTCATAAAAATTCATTAATAGGAATTTATTTTTTTTATATAAAGTACACAGTAGTCTTTGTATATATATATATATATATATATATATATATATATATATATATATATATAAAATACACAGTAGTCTCTGTATATATATATATATATATATATATACATAAAACAATTGTTTTTTATATAAAGTACACAGTAGTCTCTGTATATATATATATATATATATATATATATATATATATATATATACAGAGACTACTGTGTACTTTATATAAAAAACAAAATTTCAGTAAATAATTCAGAAAATTACATTAATAAAATGTCTTGTGAGAAATATATATATATATATATATATATATAATTTTAGTAAATAATTCAGAAAAATACATTAATAGAAAGTAATAATCATTTGAAAAGTATTCTTCAAACTGTATTAAAATTGATAAACTAAGTTAAAAAGCACAGTATTTTGGTACATTTCATCAAATTGGTGTCATAATCTGGTTTTACCTCTTTCAAACCTGAACTGAAATTGTTAGTTTATTTTCAACTCTAAAACTGATAACACACATTGAGCTATTCAAAATGTATATTGGCTCATTTCAAGCAACTTAATTTCACTTTTGGCAAGATTAAAGCCAAAGATGACCCATTTAAGTAACAGGAATGATAAATAGAATTCGCAAACACTACACATAAAAAATAGCCACAGCGCATTTACTAGTAATACTAGTAATACTAGTAATACTAATAGCAACATTAAGCCCGTTACAGTGACTCAACAAAAACACAACATTTTAATAATGAAAAAATAGCATCAACAAATCTTTAGATTGTATCTAATCTGCCTTATAACTGAAAACCGTCAAAACTACAGTAGTGACAAGAAAAATACACCCTTTTTTCCTGGTTATCCACAAATCAATGACAAACAATCACAGTAATGGTTGTTATGTTTTTAATTTTATTCAGCTTTGGCTACGTATGTTTTTAATTTTTTTTTTATTAAACAGCTATATGCAAATGACTTTATCTAGTTTGGCAGCGCAAGTAATGCAAAGTAATGTTTAAAATATGTGCAAACACTTTTACCATCTTCATATTTTTTAAAAAAATGTAGTGTTTCCTATTTGTATTGCAGTGTTATACAAACAACTAGACTTTGCAAGTTGTTACATGGATTTTTTTGTTTCTTCTTTGTTATTTAAGATGGCTCAAGTGTTATCTTGGCCTTCATTTGGATTTCTGCTTTGTCTTTGAGTTTGGTCACATCTGCTCCCTTTGAGCCTCATAAATAATGACTGTGCCGGAGGGTGATTTATTTGAGCATCTCTCATTGGAGACATGAAAACACCTCTGCATTCATTAGATGTCATGTGGCACCATGGTTATGAAGTTCACTTGATAACATACAGTAGAATGTACTACTTCAGGTTCTATGCAGTCCCGGATGATACCACTGGGAGTCAGCGTGCTGTTGTGGTCCATGTGCAACAATACAATGTCATGCAAACAACAATAAATAACAACCAATTGTTCCGAAATGCAGAGGAAACCCCTCTCTCCTGACTCTTTGATAACACCTCCAACACCCTGGCAAAAGCACCTGATAAGAGTAATCATAATATATCTTAAAGGGGAAGTGCACGTTTTAAAATAAAAAGCCTATCATTCACAATCCATATGTGAGACAAGAACACATGCTTTATTTTTTAAAGCATTTTAACTCGTAAATAAACGCTAGCAAATGTCAGCTAACAAAGGAGGTAAAGGGATTCTCTCTATTCCGCCTGTTCAAAAAAAAAACATGCAAAAACTTCCAACAACATCTTATACACATGCTGTTAGTATACCTGTAATGTTGTAACAGGCATGTTCATAGTACCGTGTGGTTTTAAGCATATGGTGGCATATTAATTTTAACAACAACAACTATTACTAATCATGGCAGACTTCTTGAGACGATTTGGGACAGACGGTGATCAAGAAACTATATTTTTGAGCCTGAATATAAGAAGGATAAGTTACAAGTTTTAAAAGCTGATCGATAAGCAGACACAGCAAGTAGCTCTATTGCTAAGCGCTGAACAAAAAATACAAACCACACACAAAATAAAACAATCACTTACTGTACAATGTCTGATTTCACATGAGGTGTTTATAACTTTCCAGTTTGACTGAGAATTAATCAAAATCCTGACACGGGTAAAAAAAACCTTGTCTTTCTTGCCGTCTGAGTCTAAGTTGAATGTCAAAGTTGACCAACTGCACGGTTTATGAGCACAACCTTCTACTAGACATGCGAAAGGCATGATTTATAATCTAGATTTAACATTTACCAAGTCAGAGACCAACAGCTCACCGGCTGCCGTTGTGGGTAGAGCTGTTGGTGCACCATGCCAGAAACTTTGAGGGTTCCAGGTTCGCTCCCCGCTTCTTGCCATCCAAATCACTGCCTTTGTGTCCTTGGGCAAGACACATCACCCGTTCCCCAAGTGCCGCTCACACTGGTGAATGAATGATAGGTGTTGGTTGGAGTAGCCGTAGGCGCAAATTGGCATCCACGGTTTTGTCAGTCTACCCTAAGACTGTGGCTACGAATGTAACTTACCACCACCCAAGTGTGAATGTGAGGGATTTGAGTATCTGGTTGATACAAAAGAGCTATATAAATCAAATCCATTATTATTATTATCACCGGAACAGTAAGTCAATAGCAGCATATGCTAGTTAGCTCTCTGTGATCAAGGCGCCACTGAAATGGAGTATTGTTGGTGGATTTTGGATATTTTTTTATAGGGATTTTTGTGTGCAATACTGTACGCCCATCAGCTGCATTGTTAGCCACCTCTTACTTGCCACATATTACAAATAAGAATGCATTAAAAAAAGAAAAACATGTGTTACATAGGGATTGTAATTGATAGGCAAAATTCCAAAAAGTGCAGTTCCCATTTAAGGAGCTACAAAAGCATTTGTAAATTTCCCAATTAAAAAGAAGCCTTAAAAAATAAATAAATACATAATTCATAATTTTATTCAGGATTTTTTTTCTGCATGTTTACATGCACCTGGGGATAGGTTGATTGTAACACTAAAATTGGCCCTAGTGTGTGAATGTGATTGTGAATGTTGTCTGTCTATCTGTGTTGGCCCTGCAATAAGGTGGCGACTTTTCCAGGGTGTACCCCGCCTTCCGCCTGATTGTAGCTGAGATAGGCGCCAGCGCCACCCGCGACTCCAAAAGGGAATAAGCGGTTGAAAGTGGATGGATGGATGGATAGTTTTTAAGTAAAAGAAAGAAACAGAGTAAAGCCTCTTGACAGTCATCCATCTTCTTTAACTCTGCGGGCGGAGGCGAGACCATTTGCATACACACAAAGAAAAGTTCATCGTCGTAACATAAACGTAAGGTAATGCCAAAATTGGGGCCAATGAAATGTTTTTATTTTGGGGCCCCCATTATACTTTTTTTTTTAGCACTTCAAACATTTGTCTAACTTTTTTAATCAAACTTAAATTACAATTAATTAATGAGAAATACATTGTTATTAAATATATATATATATATATAAATATACAGTACACGCCCAAATTTTGCACACACCTTCTCATTTAATGTGTTTTCTTTATTTTCATGACTACTTTCATTGTAGATTGTCACTGAAGGCATCAAAACTATGAATGAACACATGTGGAGTTATGTTCTTAACAAAAACAGGTGAAATAATTGAAACATGTTTTATATTCTAGTTTCTTCAAAATAGCCACCCTTTGCTCTGATTACTGCTTTGCACACTCTTGGCAATCTCTCGATGATATTCAAGAGGTAGTCACCTGAAATGGTTTTCACTTCACATGTGTCATAGTTTTGATGCCTTCAGTGACAATCCACAATGTAAATAGTCATGAAAATAAAGAAAACACATTAAAAAGAGAAGGTGTGTCCAAACTTTTGGCCTGTACTATAAACATATATACAGGTACATACAGTATGTATACAAACACATGTTCCTGTCATATCTGAGCTAGTATTCAAGCTCAAAGGTAAAAGAGAACATCGGGGGCTGATAATGTGTTAAGATTGCATTTGAAGAGCCCTGTCATTCATTAATTGATATTTCATATGGGCCTATTCACCCAAAACGGGGCCCCCAATGAATTGTGAGGCCATACCCTACGCACAACTCGGAATCTGCGTGTGATCCTGCATTGGTAATGTAGTATACAGTGCGGGCCCAGCCTCCATGGGGCCCTAAGCAAAATTTGATTTTGGGGCCCTCTATTTCTGCCAATAATTTTGATTGTTGATCATTAGCACACCTACTATAAACTCATTGCGGCTCTGGCAGTGTTGTTTACATTATCCTATTGTCAGCCTGGTATGTCTTTACAAATGACATGTCATTTATAAAGATGTGGGGGTGGCCCAGTTAAGAACATAAATAATACCAATGAATGAACGAATGATGTCCAGAGTGCCACATATGGTTCCTAATCTTAAAATGTAGAAAACATTCAGCTACAAGAGTGGCCTGGGGTTGAACAGTCCAAGTGATAAAGCTTTGTATTTACAGTAAAAGTGTCATCTTGTCTCATCAGTCTTGTACTTATTAGTCTTTAATTACTAGTTTATATTTTTAGTTAATTGTTCATATTTAATGTTTACTTTGTACAAAGAGAGCGCAGTCTACTCAAGTTAAATTCCATGTCTGTTAAACATAACTGGACATTAAAGCTGATTCTGATTAATTTTATTATTTTTGGTAACAAAAACCTGAAACAGCAATGTGCAAAAATAATTCGTAGTGCAAGAATAACAAAAAAGTGCAACAATAAAATCACTTAAATATATATAAAAAGGAACAAATTCAATTGTGGAAAAAACAACATAATTAAATTAAATATCAAGCAAATACTTAAATAATATTAATGAACAGAGTTACCAGAAACAAGGTAACATAACGGTTTACAAACAAATATAAAGCTACTACATATTAAAACTATGTAAATGTACATAACGATGTGCAAATATTTTTGGGGAAAAAAATCTAACTACCTTAAGTCACACATTTGACCTTCACATCACAGTTTTGTTCCTCTGTTCTTCACCGAGGGGCGCCGAAAAGGGGGGTGGGGGGGGGGTAAAGGAGACGGATTATAGGGGCCCATGATGGAGGGGGGCCCAGAGAGGCCCCTATTATTATTATTATCATCATCATCAGATTGTGACGTCTCAGTGGCATTGTGGTGACGAGTTCTCTCGTGGGTGCAGCAAAGATGGAACACAGCGTGAGGGTAAGGATAAGAATTTATTTATATAATAAAACAAACTAAGAACAAAAACACTTGCACAAAGGCACTAACCAAAAACCAACAGAACTAGCTTGGGAGCTAGAAAGAACAAAGAGCGCTAGCGTGGAAGCTAGGGACATAAACAAACAAAATAATATATAAGCTAACAAGTATACAAAAATAGATTTACCACAATGTTGGAAGAGTCGCGTCAGCTGTTGCATGTAGCAAGCAAGAGTCCAAGACTGAATGTCAAACAGAGGCGGGCACATATAGGGAGATAAATAATCAAGGGCAGGTGCGCGTGATCAAAGCAGAGACAGGTGACACTAAATGGGTAACTATGACAATAGAAACAAAACCAGGAAGTGCCACAAAAAACTGAGGAAGACAAATACTAGACAGGATGTGATAAACAGAACCAAAACCAGAATATGCCATGATCCAAGATGTGGATCATGACATAAGCCCCCTCTCTAGGGACAGATACCAGATGTCCCAAAAGTTTAACATGAGCCCCCCCACACAAAAAAGTCCAAACATGAAGGGAGGGCGGACGGAGGACACGGTGGAGGGTCGCCAGGTTGCATGTCCCCGAATCCACCGAGGACAAGCCATGTGGCGGCGGCGGATGGAACGCCGCTGCCGTGAAAGTCTTGGGGGGCAGCCTCGTAGAGGCCACACATGTGGTCGACGTGGAGGAGGGCGCTTCAGCGCCGTCGTCATGGCAGGCTTGGAAGCTGCAGACGAGGGTGCGGGGACTGCAGCCAAAGCAGGCCCGAAAACAGCAGGCAAAGACGGGGCGGTTGCTGCAGTCGAATCAGGTGGCGTCATGGTGGAGACAGTCGTGGCCGCCGCAGCAGACGAGACAGGCGTGGCCGCCGCAGCAGACGAGACAGGCGCGGACGCCGCAGCAGACGAGACAGGCGCGGACGCCGCAGCAGACGAGACAGGCGTGGACGCCGGAGCAGACGAGACAGGCGCGGACGCCGGAGCAGACGAGACAGGCGCGGACGCCGCAGCAGACGAGACAGGCGCGGACGCCGCAGCAGACGAGTCAGGCGTGGACGCCTGACGCCTGCAGAGGAGCAGGCGCTGAAGCCGGCCGAGGAGCCGGCACTGGTCTCGGCCGAGGAGCAGGTGCTGGAGTAGGATCCAGCATGACGTCCCGTGCTGGAGTGGGATCCAGCATGACGTCCCGTGCTGGAGTGGGATCCAGCATGACGTCCCGTGCTGGAGTGGGATCCAGCATGACGTCCCGTGCTGGAGTGGGATCCAGCATGAAGTCCCGTGCTGGAGTGGGATCCAGCATGAAGTCCTGTGCTGGAGTGGGACCCAGCATGACGTCAGGTGCTGGCGTGGGATCCAGACCTCAAGTAGAAGTATGACATGGACTCGGACTAAGACTTGGACTCGAACAATGACGAGGACTACGACTGTGACTAGGACTAAGTCTATGACTAAGACTGGGACTATGACTATGACTGGGACTTTGACAAGGACAGGGACCAGGACTCGAACTATGGCTAGGACAAGGACTAAGGACAAGACTATGACAATGACTAAGACTATGAACAAGACTATGACTATGGCTAGGACCAGGACTAGACCTTTGGCTAGGACCGGGGATAGGACTAGGGCTAGGACTAGGGCTAAAACTGGGGCTAGGACTAACAGTCATACTAGGGCCTGGACAAGGACTAGGACTAACAGTCATACTAGGGCTTGGGCAAGGACTAGGACTAACAGTCATACTAGGGCTTGGGCAAGGACTAGGACTAACAGTCATACTAGGGCTTGGGCAAGGACTAGGGCCAGGGCTGACTACAGCCAGCCGTGGTGCCGGTGGAGGCGGCCTAGGAGGAGCTAACCGGAATACCGGTGGAGGAGGACGTACAGGAGGTTGCGGTCTGGCGGGACGAAAGACCGTTGGAGGAGGTCTTTTTGGAGGAAGAGGCTTGGCTGAACGCCGCTGTGCTACCTCCGTCCGTGCCTGTCTCGTCTGCTGCGGCGTCCGCGCCTGTCTCGTCTGCTGCGGCGTCCGCGCCTGTCTCGTCTGCTGCGGCGTCCGCGCCTGTCTCGTCTGCTGCAGCGGCCGCGCCTGTCTCGTCTGCTGCGGCGGCCGCGCCTGTCTCCACCATGACGCCACCTGATTCGACTGCAGCAACCGCCCAGTCTTTGCCTGCTGTTTTCGGGCCTGCTTTGGCTGCAGTCCCTGCACCCTCGTCTGCAGTCCCTGCACCCTCGTCTGCAGCTTCCAAGCCTGCCATGACCACGGCGCTGAAGCGCCCTCCTCCACGTTGGCCACGTGTGTGGCCTCTACGAGGCTGCCCCCCAAGACTTTCACGGCAGCGGCGTTCCATCCGCCGCCGCCACATGGCTTGTCCTCGGTGGATTCGGGGACATGCAACCTGGCGACCCTCCACCGTGTCCTCCGTCCGCCCTCCCTTCATGTTTGGACTTTTTTGTGTGGGGGGGCTCATGTTAAACTTTTGGGACATCTGGTAGCACGGAGGAACTCATCTGTTCCTCCGTAGCACAGCTACCAGCATGAGCCCCCCCTTCCAAAAGCGGATGCCAGACGCGCTCTCCACGGTCTAAAACTACCTCTAGGGGTGGGTGGGGGGAAGAACAGAAAGAGGTAGTCAGGGTGGGAGCAATAGTCGCAGGGGGCGGGATTTTAGAAAACTGAGTGTCAGTTTGAAACTGCAAAAAAATGTCCTGAAAGTGTCTGATAGCACTATTACAGTCCCTTGTGGACGACAGCGGGAGTGAATCCTTTAAAAAAAAAATCCTCATCTTCACTCCCCTCAGGAGACATCGGAGGAGTGATGTCACGGCTGTAGTACCCGTTACTGACAGGCACGCCGGAAGAGTAAAAGGAGGGACAAAAAAAATGATTATCATATGTTTAGGATGAGTCCTGGATGGGTTGGAACTGGCTGTGTCCATGAGGTAGTGATGGCGGGGTTAGCGCGTCTCTGTTGCTAGGCGAAGCCTTTCCTCTTGGCATCTGCCCTTGCTGACGCGTGCAAGCCGGGCGAGGCGGGACCACATCGAGTCGAGAGGCGTCGGGGGAAGCCTGGAGACGTCCGGGCTCCCAGATCCACACTGGCGTGTGGCGAAAAGTCCCAGCCTCCATTGCTTGGGCTATCTGCCCCGTGAACTCATCAAATGGCTCTATTTCGGCTGCGAGAGAACGTTTACTTGCTTGGACTCTTCTTTGACGTTTCGGTGGCATTGTGGTGGCGAGTTGTTCTCTCGTGGGTGCAGCAAAGATGGAACACAGCGTGAGGGTAGGGATAAGAATTTATTTATATTATAAAACAAACTAAGAACAAAAACACTTGCACAAAGGCACTAACCAAAAACCAACAGAACTAGCTTGGGAGCTAGAAGGAACAAAGGGCGCTAGCGTGGAAGCTAGGGACATAAACTAAAAAAAATAGCATATAAGCTAACAAGTATACAAAAATAGATTTACCATAATGTTGGAAGAGCGGCGTCAGCTGTTGCATGTAGCAAGCAAGAGTCCAAGACTGAATGTCAAACAGAGGCGGGCACATATAGGGAGATAAATAATCAAGAGCAGGTGCGCGTGATCAAAGCAGAGACAGGTGACACTAAATGGGTAACTATGACAACGGAAACAAAACCAGGAAGAGCCACAAAGAACTGAGGAAGACAAATACTAGACATAATGTGATAAACAGAACCAAAACCAGAATATGCCATGATCCAAGACGTGGATCATGACACATATACACACAAAAGGATCGCTATTTTGGTTAACTCCTTTGAGTGTTAACATAACATTGTCTAAATGTAAAGCAGTAAATCAGGGCCAAAAGTTTTGTACTTGTAAAAATTTACTTTGGAACTGAAAGTTCAGGTTTCAATGTTGAAAGTTGAAAAATACATCAGTCTATTCAAAATTAAAATACATGAAAAACGCTTTTTTCAGGTTGAACATAATTTTGATTCACACTTAACATTTTTTTCAATTAATTATTTATATTCATTTTTCACTTTCAAATATTCAGATATTTGAGCTTTCAAAATTACAGATTAAACTTTTATTTTTACAGTTGCAATGTTTTTTTTGTTTTTTTTTAATTCCACATCTTTCTTTTTCAGATTCAAATTTGGTTTTTTTTTCCCAGTGCAGGCTTTTGGCCCTTTTTTTTTTGTGGAACTGGTGCGAGGGGCGTTGCCTCATGACAGACCAATCAGCAAAAGGATGACATGTGAACTCATTCAGTTCAAGCCAACACGTCATACAGGTGACACACTGTGATTGTCAGAGAAAGAAATGATGCCAGTGAGACGTGACAGCAGTTTTAACCAGCACCGATGAAAATTGGCAGAAATGGCCCGACAAAAAGTGCCATATTATGCAGACAAATCATGCAGACTTTGTGAGAGTCAACAACTATTATTTTGGAAAAAAATGTGATTTTGATCCTGAATATTTTAGGAAGATGAGCTACAAGTTTTAGAAGTTCTGCTAAACAGATCTAGCTTTAGTGAAACACTAAGCATAATGTAACAGTATTTCTAAGTGCTAAACAAGCAATACAAACTGCAAAAATAATAAAACGATAGCTTACGATAGCATAAAACGATAGCTGTACAATGTCTGCCCTTACTTCGATGACAACAGATAGAATTTCCATATCTTCCCGTTTAGATGAAGAATTAATCATGATGCACACGAAGGGTTGACAAGGAAAAGTCTCCCTGCAGACACTATCTTCGGTTGTGTGTGTTTGTCTTCATCTCTGGGTATAATTTGAATGTCACAGATGAACAACATCTACATTTGTAGCTAAATCCTCATAATATCCAGATAAGATGCATGATTCATAATCTAGAATAACTTTGATGGGCTGAGACACGATGATGAGGGAGTAGCAGGACATTGCTGCCAGCTCACAGTTAAAACAGCAGAGGGCTACTTAGCTGTGTGCTATCAACCCGCCACTAAAATAGTTTGTCTGCATTAGTGCTTATAATACCAACATCACTAATATTTGGTATATTCAGGTCACCATATGTACAGTATATACTGTAGAGTATTGTTGGTGGGGTTTGGATGGTTGTTTCGAGGGTTTTCTGGGCGGTAGAGTGAGGCCCCATTGACGGATTATTTATGTATTTATTTGTTTATGATTTAGAATGCATAATAAAAGAAAAACATGTGTTCATGTCTTACATAGGGATTGTGAAAGATAAACAGAACATCTCTCTCTAATTTTTGCGTATTTCCCATGTGACTGATCTGATACTCTGGTCATAGTGCAAAAGTCTTAATCCAGTGATGTCAATCTACAGAAATTCCTGAAGATATTCAAAATGGCTGCCTGAATTTGTGGCATTTTGTGATGTTTCGACGAAAATTACACCTACCTTGTGTATTGTAAATACAATTGGATATGGTTTAATTGCTACATTCAAACACAATTGAGCATATTTGAAGCATATTTATTTTTCCACTCTTGGTAATTTAAGATATTCTACACTATTCGGCCATCTGGCGGGCAAAGTGGATAGTGCACCCCCCCAATTCGTCATGTTTCATATGTATCCCCTTCCTGTATTGATATCGTTGTAGACTAATGATAATCCTACGTGACTCAGATAATCTCTACCTTACACTATAAAGTAAAGGTCAACTTGATATGTTGCGATATTTTTCCCACCTCCTCTACACAATTTATTCACTTAACTTTTACATATAAAGCAATAAAGGGGACTTATTATCTAAAACCAACATTTCTTACCTGTTAGTACCTGATTTTGTGTATTTGCGATCTGCATAAGTCCTGAAAACTTTAAATCAAACCATGGAGGCAATGCAGGGATATTTCTAAAGCAATCATAAGAATTTCTGATTCTGATGCCTTCTTTCATACTTCCTCCAAATGACCTGTTTGGAATTTGCACAACTTGTGCCATTTTTCCAAAATGTGACGTCAGGAGATATTTCCATTTATGGTAGAAGTTTATCTGAAGAGCTTTGCGCGAGTCCGCCATTGTAGTCTGACGTTGTAGTCTATAAGCGCCTTCTTTTTTCTATCCTCTTGTTGTGGGGCAGACTGGTTCGTACATGCACATGCATCCTCCCCTGTTACCATTTCTAATATAAAGTAGCGTATTGTTCAAACTTATATCTGTCAGTAGACAAAAAAATAAAACCTGGCTGATGGGGACAAGACACTGTCGAAATGGAGGCATGTAAATAAGAACGCCCACCAACAAAGTATATTGAGGAGACGATCAGAAAGCGGCTTGAAGATGATCTGTAAAATGTAATTTATTCAACATTTTGACCAAAGAACCACCATTATATGGTATGGAAACCACTTAGACGTTTTTTAAATGTGGGAAAAATATAATAACATAATATGACCCCATCAACACTACATTATTATTATGTTTGACCATATTTTGAATACTCAGACTTTCTCACTTTAGTTTTCATGAGATCTCTATTAACAAACCATCCATCCATCCATCCATTTTCTACCGCTTGTCTCTTTCGGGGTCAACCATGGTTTATAAACCCTGTGACTTTTTTTCACTACATTTTTGGGTCATCACATTCATCCCATCCACCGGCTGTCCTGAGTGGATCCAGCAGATAGTCTGGTTGACTGTTGGGCCGGCTGATTCTGATTGCATGAGACAATCTGTCTTCACCACTTCAGACTGAAAAAGTGAGCAAAAAAAAAAAGTGACATCTTTTCAATCACTTTTTTGGCAGATGATAAAATGATCCCTAGGAGGTTCAGTTTTTAGCCCATAAGAACCCAGACCTATTTGTACTTAAAGCAATGCTTTTCAAATATTTTATTTTACAAACTCCCTAAGTAGAGTCTCCACCGTGACTATAAATAGTATAATTCGTCTATAAAATTGCCATAACTATATACTACATTATTAACATTAAAGGAAACAACACAGCAGTCTTTCCTCGCCTCCCACCGCGGTTAAAGTGAAGCCCAATACTACAAACACTTCATCATAATCTGGTGAAAAGCATGTTCCCAGAGGCACGGGCATTGCAGTTTATGTGCAGTGATTTCTCCAGATTCTCTGAACCTTTTGATGATAATAAGGACCGTAGATGGCGAAATCCCTAAATTCCTTACAATAGCTTATTGAGAAATTTTGTTCTTAAACTTTTGGACAATTTGCTTATGCATTTGTTCACAAAGTGGTGACCCTCGCCCCATCCTTGTTTGTGAATGACTGAGCATTTCATGGAAGCTGCTTTTATACCCAATCATGGCACCCACCTGTTCCCAATTAGCCTGTTCACCTGTGGGATGTTCCAAATAAGTGTTTGATGAGCATTCCTCGACTTTCTCAGTCGTTTTTTGCCACATGGGCCGGCTTTTTCTAATCATGTTGGAGGCATCAAATTCCAAATGAGCTAATATTTGATTAAAAAAAAAGAAGTTTACCATTTCGAACGTTAAGTATCTTGTCTTTGCAGTCTATTCAATTGAATATAGGTTGAAAAGGATTTGCAAATAATTGTATTCTGTTTTTATTTATGATTTACACAATGTGCCAACTTCACTGGTTTTGGGTTTTGTAGGAACTGTACAAGGCAATGTTAATGTACACAAAACTATGTTGAAAATCTCTAAGATCAGCTTGTCAGAGAAAGGAATATTGTGACGATATGATGGATATTAGAAAGTTCAGAGAAGAAATGAAAACTCTCAGTAAAGCCAACACAGCACCAAGACCGGAGATTAAGATGATGGCAGAGAAGACTGCAACATTGCGCCAACTATTGAATGCCAAGCAACAAGACTACACGAACTGGGGAATATTAGTATTTTGGAAAACATCAAAGACAAGATGGATCAGTTTAGACAGCGTCATTGCAGGGCTGCACAGCAGTCCTCAATTTCCTCACCTTTGTTTACATTTAAGAGCTTTAGCTTAACGGTTAGCTGCACAGTTTTATATCCTCCTACAACGGGGCCCCTCAGTATATCACTGACTTGCTATGCCCCTACTCTCCAGGGCGCAGCCTCCGGTCTTCAGGCCAGGGTCTTCTAAAGATCCCAAAAACTTTTTTTAAAACCCATGGAGACCTGGCATTCCAGGCTATAGCTCCCAGACCATACTTGCCACTTTTAGTGCCCCTCCCGAAAATCTCCCGCTGCAACATTTCTCCCAAATTTCTCCCGATTTCCACCCGGACAACAGTGTCAAGGGCGTGCCTTAAGGCACAGCCTTTAGAGTTCTCTACAACCTGTCGTCACGTCCGCTTTTTCTCCATACAAACAGCGTGCCGGCTTAGACACACACATGAGTGAATGCAACGCATACTTGATCAACAACCATACAAGTCACTCTGAAGGTGGCCGTATAAACAACTTTATCACTGTTAAAAATATGCGCCACACTGTGAACCCACACCAAACAAGAATGAAAAACACATTTCGGGAGAACATCCACACCGTAACATAGCATAAACACAACAGAACAAATACCCAGAAGCCCTTGCATCACTAACTCTTCTGGTGCGCTACATTATACACCATCCGCTACCACTAAACCCTGCCCCGAAACTCCGCCCACCTCCACCTCAAACCCATCCCTCCACCATCCCCCACACCCCATCTCCCGGATTCGGAGGTGTCAAAGTTGGCAAGTATGTCCCAGACTCTGGAACTATTAGCACCGGTCCCTCCGTAATCTTGACTGTGTTGAAACTTTTAAGAAACATTTGACAACTTCTCTTTTTAGTAAAGCTTTTTTTCAATGCACCTTTTAACTATCAATTTTAATCCACTTTGTATCCTTTTTATGATGTTGCCCCTGTTGTTTTAATTGAATTGTTTTATTTTTATTTCACCTATGTTTTTTACAGCGATTTGTGGTTTTATCTTTGAAAAGCGCTTTATGAATATAATGTACATACTTACTTACTTACTAATGTGGAGTGTAGCATGTTTAGCTCATCCTTCTCCTCTAGTCCTCCAGTGATAATATAACTATTCTGAAACATAATTTATTTTCCTCCATGGAGGGGAGGATTCCAAGTTGCTCGCTTACTAGCAAGGACGCTACATTGCAGTGAGGACGTCGTTGTTCACTTGTTGCTTTCACCGCTAGAATGTGTCATCAACTTGCATTATCACGATATAATGAGAGTACTGTATCGAAAAAACTATCTCTGGCCAAATTTAGAGAGTTTAAATTGTCTATATCAAACAACCCTAACACAGTGGTACCATCTTAAAGGCCTACTGAAATGAGATTTTCTTATTTAAACGGGGATAGCAGGTCCATTCTATGTGTCATACTTTATCATTTCGCGATATTGCCATATTTTTTCTGAAAGGATTTAGTAGAGAACATCGGCGATAAAGTTCGCAACTTTTGGCCGCTAACAGAAAAGCCCTGCCTTTACCGGAAGTCGCAGACGATGACGTCACACGTTGATGGCTCCTTACATCCTCACATTGTTTTTAATGGGAGCCTCCAACAAAAAGAGCTATTCGGACCGAGAAAAAGACAATTTCCCCATTAATTTGAGCGAGGATGAAAGATTCGTATTTGAGTATATTGATAGCGACAGACTAGAAAGAAAAAAAAAACAAAAAAAACTAGTAAAAAAAAAGAGGCGATTGCATTCGGACGGATTCAGATGTTTTTAGACACATTTACTAGGATAATTCTGGGAAATCCCTTATCTTTCTATTGTGTTGCTAGTGTTTTAGTGAGTTTAACAGTACCTGATAGTCGGAGAGGGTGTGTCCACGGGTGTCTTGACGCTCCGTGTCTCAGGGAAGTCGACGGCAGCTTAATGGACGGCGCAAGCTCAGCTGATCTCAGGTAAGAAGCGACTTTTTACCACAATTTTCTCACCGAAAATTGCTGGTTGACATTCTGTCGGGATCCATGTTTGCTTGACCGCTCTGATCCATACTAAAGTTTCACCTCCGTCAATTTTAAACAAGGAATCACCATGTGTTTGTGTGGCTAAAGGCTAAAGCTTCCCAACTCCAGCTCTCTACTTTGACTTCTCCAATATTAATTGAACACATTGCAAAAGATTCAGCAACACAAATCTCCAAAATACTGTGTAATTATGCGGTTAAAGCAGACGACTTTTAGCTGTGTTTGTGCGCAGCGCTCATATTTCCTAACAGTCTGTGACGTCACGCTTACACGTCATCATTACGCGACGTTTTCAAGAAGAAACTCCCGGGAAATTTAAAATTGCAATTTAGTAAACTAAAAAGGCCGTATTGGCATGTGTTGCAATGTTAATATTTCATCATTGATATATAAACTATCAGACTGCGTGGTGGGTAGTAGTGGGTTTCAGTAGGCCTTTAAGAGTACCCCAACTTGACGACCAGGATGCATGAGACGGCGGAAGAGTACGGCATGAAGATAAACGGTAAAAAAAAAAAAAGTGATGAAGATATTAAAGCAGAGCAATCGCAATCCACCTCGGTGGTGCACATCTGACACAATTTAGCTACCTTGGCAGTACAATTGCACAACATGGATACTGTGTCAAAGAGGGTGCTTTCGAAGAGAAAATAACTGCTAAACAAGGCCTTTTTTCTCTCCTTGAAAAAGAGAACAATCGAGACGCTGGTCTGGCGTGCATTGCTGTACGGTGCAGAGACATGGACACTTTGCAAAGAAGAGATCAGACGACTGGAATTCTGCGAGATGTGGATGTGGAGGAAGGTCATGAGCATCCGGTGGTCGGACAAGGTAAGTAATAAAGAAGTGCGACAGGCTATAGTGTACAGAGAGCCTGAATCAACCGCACGCTGCATCATGGAGATCTGCTAATGGTTGTAAAGACTGGCGATAGAGTGGAAGTGGCCTCCAGGGATAAAATGTTCTGGGATGCTAGATAGGGTAAAAGATCTTACAAACACGTCAAGAAGCAAGAAGTGAAGCGGATGCTTTAAGGACTGTTCCTGCCTTAGGGCAGACCACTAGAGAGAGATATCGAACAACCCTAGTACAGTGCTACCTCAACTTAAAAGTGTGTTGAGATAAAAGCTGACTCTTGGCTAATTGTTATGCTTTTAGTTTCAAACAAAAAATTGAGTTACAAGTATCGCCTATATTGCCTATAGCAAATTTCAGAGTGAACCCCATAAGATCCGGTCTTACTCGCAAGCATTAGGTTATAGCTAGAGATGGACATATCTTTGCTTTTCAAACCATAAGAAGGAATAATGTGAGTGTGAAGGACAGTGCTGAGAAGATAAAGTGGATGATATTCATTCAATAAAAATAAAAATATAAAAAATAAACCCTGCAAAGTGAGCAGCAAGCTAGCAGCTGAAGCATAGCACTGGTAGTCTGCACCATACTGGAGCAGAATGAGTTGATTACTCCAGCCAAGGACATTAAAATAATATCTGAAAGGCCGGCATTCATCCATGAAAATATGGAGAATCTGCTGAGGGTGTATTTGACAGAGATTGAGCTGGAAGAAGATATCGTAGAAGTTTATGATCCACGGTAAACACTATAAATGATCATTTAAGTGCTTCTTCAAGCTACTGTAGTTATTAGTACAATGTTCTATCGCAGTGGTTTTCAAATGGGGGTACGTGACATTTTAAAAAAATATTCTAAAAATAGCAACAATTCAAAAATCCTCTATAAATATATTTATTGAATAATACTTCAACAAAATATAAATGTAGGTTCATAAACTGTGAAAATAAATGCAACAATGCAATATTCAGTGTTCACAGCTAGAATTTTTGTGGACATGTTCCATAAATATTGATGTTAAAGATTTATTTTTTTGTGAAGAAATGTTTAGAATTAAGTTGATGAATCCAGATGCATCTCTATTACAATCCCCAAAGAGGGCACTTGAAGTTGATGATTACTTCTACGTGTAGAAATCTGTATTTATAATTGAATCACTTGTTTATTTTTTAACAACTTTTTAGTTATTGTTGTATATTTTTTCCAAATAGTTCAAGAAAGACCACTACAAATGAGCAATATTTGTCACTGTTATACAATTTAATAAATTAGAAACTGATGATATAGTGCTTTATTTTACTTCGTTATCTCTTTTTTTCAACCAAAAAAGCTTTGCTCTGATTAGGGGTTACTTTAATTAAAAACATTTTTACAGGGGGTACATCACTGAAAAAAGGTTGAGAACCACTGTTCTATCGTATTACTTTTGTACAATATTACTTATTTAAAAGTCAATTTACATCTTATAATTGTGATTTGTGTGTGTGTGTGTGTGTGTGTGCGGGTGCGTGCATGCGT
Source organism: Nerophis ophidion (assembly GCF_033978795.1). Classification (NCBI taxonomy): domain Eukaryota; kingdom Metazoa; phylum Chordata; class Actinopteri; order Syngnathiformes; family Syngnathidae; genus Nerophis; species Nerophis ophidion. The sequence continues at coordinate 40,390,322 of NC_084614.1, read as the reverse complement.
GTGTGTGTGCGTGTGTGTGTGTGTGGGTGCGTGCATGCGGGTGTGTGCATGCGTGCGTGTGTGTGTGTGTGTGGTTAAGCCTGAATTAAATTGATTTTGATTTATATTAACGAGAGATGTTGAATTGAGATACAAATATTTTAAGTTAAGAACTTTGTCACAGAACAAATTAAGTGTGTAAGTTGAGGTATTACTTTACCTTATCAGTAATGATTTCATTAAATTTGAAGAACATGTTGAAGGCCCGTAAAAACAGCTGCTAGACACCCCTAATCTAGTTGTATGTGGTGTAGTTTCGACATATCAAAACATAGCACAACAAATGTAATATTGGTTGTGTCTAATTTCCCAAGCATCAAAAGAATGTTTACCCTCTGGTATTCACCGTACTGATGTTGGATTCTCTCACACATCCTTGAACAAAAGAACCCCCTCGAGTCCTCCGGATAGACTCACAGAACCGCCCCAATCAACATTTAGCTCTTTAACTTCCTCCAGCTGGGTCCATCCTCCCTCCCAGTGGACTACCCTACCCAGGGCTAACCTCCCCCGAGCGACAAGGGGCACCAGGTGCCATCCCTGGGTGGGACGTGGAGGTAATTTGGCTGGACGCACCCAAACACACACGCCCTTCTTATACCCATGACAGGGAGGGGCTCTGGACATTAAACACTGTCTCATTAGGTCTGTTTGGACGACACAAGCAGCCTAATGAGAGGCGATGTAATGGCCAACAACATCTGATCTCCGCCAGCTCCAAACAAAACATCCAGACTGGGTAAAGGGCCAAAGTCATGTCACGCCGCCGTGTCCCTCATGGACAAACTCCAGGGAGGTCGGCGCGTGGGAATCCAAGTTCAAGCACTTTCAAACGTGTCTTCTTCACCTTGAACTTCTGCTCAATTAGGTTTGAAGAGCGGCCATTTGTGCAAGAAAGTAAAAAGTGTGACCAGTGTGAAAAAAAAAAGCTAAAAACCCAGAAGCTGGCTTCTGTGAAGCAATTAGTTTGAAATATCAGAGACAGATATTTAGACGAGGTACATTTCTCAGCCAATTAATATCTCATGCATATAACTTTAGGACACACATATTACGCTGGTGATTACACAAGTTAGGATGTCACCAAAATGGAATAAATTATTTTAAAAAGTGATGTTTTTTTTTTGAGTGGTTTTGTCGATCACACGCTGCTGTGCATGGTGCCGCTGGACATTTGAAATACCAATGAATGAATGACAGGGTGCTTTATATGAAATGTTTAAATAGGATTATTATCATTAAATCAAATGCTTTCATAGTTGGAGCATAGACATGTTTACAACCTTCTAAACAGTTTTTTAAACATTATTTGTCATGTCTTGTGATCATGTTTTGTCTAGTTACCGTATTTCCTTGAATCCCCGCTGGGGCGCTAATTAATTTAAAACCTCATCTCACTCCTGCGCTTACCAAAAGCATGCGGTAAAAGTAAGCATGCGCTAAATATTTTAAAACCTCTTCTCACCCTGGAACTTACCAAAGGCATGCAGTAAAACATTTGAGTGTGATGTAGGCTTGGACCTTAAATCCTATTGAATAGCTCTGAATCTTCTTCCCTTTATGCGATTTCAAATTACCGGTAATAAAATCAGGCTCCTCCATTTTAAAAATGATGACAGGGGAAGTGTCACTCGTGACCTCATGAGTTTGACCAGGCGGTAATACTAAGCATGCGCTAATTATTTTGCAAAGCGAGTTTGACCCGGCAGTAATTCAAGGCAGGCGCATACTATATGCCCTGCGGCAATTCAAGGAAATACGGTATGTTCTGTTTGTTTTTGACTCCATTAGTTCCTTTTTTTGCGCACACTGGTTTGTTTTAGTTTCAATGACAACTCATTAGTTTCACCTGTACTCTTTTCGACTCATGCATCTGATTTGTTTAGGACTCACGCACCTGTATTAATCACGTCACTATTATTTAAGCTTGCAGTTGCCAGGCAGTCGGCTGGCGTCATTCTGTCAGGACGTGGAATATGGTGTGGTTTGTTTTCCCGGAATGCAAAGGAAGGTGACAAGACAAATTATTTTTTTTTGTAATTTTTTCATTAGTTTTTATAAGTCCCTTCTTTTGCAGTAAATTTGATTAGTATTTTCTTTTCTAATCAGCCTTACCTAAACCGTGAAAATATTTCTGATCAACACTTATATAATTTGACAAGGATTATCCTGTTAATTGAAAACTAGGTTAGATATTCTCAAAATCAATGAATACGATTAAAATCAAAATTACTAAATCAGTGTTAATATTTGAGTGGGCTCCGGGCCCCTTTGTAGTGGAAAAGTTGGGCCCCGAGGTAAAAAAGGTTAAAAACCCCTGACATAGAAGACATGAATACATCTTAATTTAGGCCAAAAACATCTAAATTAAACTTTAAAAAAAGTTGAATATAAATACATTTTATTTGTTTCAATCTGCAGTGCAGTGAAGTCAGACATAATGGGTTACATGGCTCTCTTTAAAGTCCTACTGAAATAAGATTTTCTTATTTAAACGTGGATAGCAGGTCCATTCTATGTGTCATACTTGATCATTTCGCGATATTGCCATAGTTTTGCTGAAAGGATTTAGTAGATAACAGTGGGACAGTGGGAGAGTGGCCGTGCGCAACCCGAGGGGCCCTGGTTCAAATCCCGCCTAGTACCAACCTTGTCACGTCCGTTGTGTCCTGAGCAAGACACTTCACCCTTGCTCCTGATGGGTGCTGGTTGGCGCCTTGCATGGCAGCTCCCTCCATCAGTGTGTGAATGTGTGTGTGAATGGGTAAATGTGGAAGTAGTGTCAAAGCGCTTTGAGTACCTTGAAGGTAGAAAAGCGCTATACAAGTACAACCCATTTATCATTTATTTATAACATCCACGATAAAGTTCGCAACTGGAGAAAAGCCCTGCCTCTACCGGAAGTCGCAGACGATGACGTCACACGTGTGGGGGCTCCTCACATATTCACATTGTTTTTAATGGGAGCCTCCAACAAAAAGTGCTATTTGGACCAAAAAAAACGACAATTTCCCCATTAATTTGAGCAAGCATGAAAGATTCGTGTTTGAGGATATTGATAGCGACGGACTAGGAAAAAAAAAAAGGAAAAAAAAAAAAAACGCTATTGCATTGGGACGGATTCTGATGTTTTTAGACACATTTAGTAGGATAATTCTGGGAAATCCCTTATCTTTCTATTGTGTTGCTAATGTTTTAGTGAGTTAAATAGTACCTGATAGTCGGAGGTGTACGTCCACGGGTGTCTTGACGCCAATGTCTCAGGAGAGTCAACGGCAGCTAAGGACGGCACAAGCTCAGCTTTTCTCCGGTAATAAGCAACTTTTTAACCACAATTTTCTCACCGAAACCTGCTGGTTGACATTCCGTCGTGATTCATGTTTGCTTGACTGGGCTCTGATCCATAGTAAAGTTTCACCTCCGGGAATTTTGAACAAGGAATCACCGTGTGTTTGTGTGGCTAAAGGCTAAAGCTTCCCAACTCCATCTTTCTACTGTGACTTCTTCAATATTAATTGAACAAATTGCAAAAGATTCAGCAACACAGTTCTCCAAAATACTGTGTAATTATGCCGTTAAAGCAGACGACTTTTAGCTGTGTGTGTGTGCAGCGCTCATACTTCCGAAAAACCCGTGACGTCTTAGGTACATGTCATCATTACACAACGTTTTCAAGACGAAACTCCCGGGAAATTTAAAATTGTAATTTAGTAAACTAAAAAGGCCGTATTGGCATGTGTTGCAATGTTAATATTTCATCATTGATATATAAACTATCAGAATGCGTGGTGGGTAGTAGTGGGTTTCAGTAGGCCTTTAAATAGTCGAAGATTCGATGATTCCGTTTGGAGGAGTCTGAATCAACCATGAACCTTGCAGTTGAATCGTCGGACATTGAACCCCCTCCTCAGTGGGAGGGAGCCATTAATATGTCTTGTATTTATGTTAGCATTTATTTTACCTACCAATTAGCGCACAAGCTGCTTGTCCAGGAAATTAGTAGTATCATTGTGATCTTATCACCGGGATCTGGTCAAAGTGTGGTCATCAATCACAGTTTTACAAAAATTAAAATTTGAATCTGTAATGATACCCGTTTTTATTGTGGATTATCAGTTGCATACCTATTGTGGATGTAGTGAGAATTCTTAAGCTCAAATTGAATTTATGTGACATAAAATGTAGAAATGCGGGAAAAGGGAATTTTTGGGATGTGGAAATCTGTTATTGAATGAAATAGATAATTAAAATTATCCAATTATTTCCAATAGGATTTTTTTTGGGGGGGGAATGAAAAAGCCACCATGCTGTAAATGAGCGGAATACACTTTCAGAAATGTGGAAGTAATTCTGCGTAAAAACTATAACAATATACATTTTTGTCATTTCTTAATTAAGGCAGTTGAGAGGGGAAGTGTTTAATAGTTGAAGCTGAGGATGATGCATATCTCTATCCATGGTGTGTGAGTGCACACCGTGCACCAACTATGTACACCCCTGCCTATCTCCACTGGAACCCAGGTGTGGAGCAGCTGAGAAGCCCACAGATCTCTTGACCACAGCCTGTCCATTCCACAGCTCAATACTTCATTAGCTTCATTGATTGATATTACTGTCTATATTTTCATGAGATAATACTATGACATTAACTCTATTATCTAGTCTTTCTTTCCTATCCAATTTCCTCTCCTGAGACATGAATGCACAGGAGTATTCTGAATGAATAGTTTCATACACTGGCTCTCCACATCATTCTGAGAAATGCAGTCAGTAATTATTTATCACTTAACTCAGGGAGTTGTTTAGAGCTAAGCCCATGAACAAAAACAAGTACAAATTAAATCATGTGTTAGTGTGATTGCACTTTTATTTGGAGCCCATATTTTTTTTAAACTCAAAATTATACATAATTGTTTAATATAATCTTAAAGAGTAACTGCGTGTTTTCTTTGGAATTTTGCATATCGTTCACCATCGTTATGAAAGTCATGACGACGGGTGTAGTTTTTTTTTAATGCATTCTAAGTCGTTAATAAACATAAATAAAAGCCCATTTACAGCTGAGCCAATGGGAGGGCCACTATTACGCTCACAAAACCCAATAAATAATCATCCAAAAAGCGCCAACAATACTCCAGTTACATTTCATGACTTGAATACTAACGAAGTATTAGAGATATTGTTATTATAAGCACTAACGCCGACAAACTATTTACAGCGGTGCCGTGATCACTGGCTTGTGTGCTTATGTTTACATCATCAAGCGGTAACCTGTTTCCTCGCTTCCCTGCTCATGGAAGTTTATTGTAGATCATAAATGATGCCTCTCACCTGGATAGTAGAAAGACGAGGATGTAATCCGATATATTGGTACACTTTGACAATTCAGACCCGGTAATTAGAGAATGACCCCCCTTTTTTTGCGAGGATTATGAGTCATTCTTCATCCAAACGGGAATATAACAAGATCGTTGTTACGTCGGGGTCACATGCTTGCGGTGGTCGTGTACCCAAGATGCAAAAAGGAAGCAGAGAAAGCAGCCCGCAGGTATGATGCTTATTTGTTCTCAATAAGCGAGGAAAAAAACTGACAAAAAAGCAGAGGTTGCGAAATTGCGGCAAATCTTAACACAGGAACAAGCAAAGGCTAGTGACAAGTAGGAGAAACCAAAACGCAAAATGTCGTATGAAGAAAAATAAGAAAATATTATTTATTTGTCTATTCCAACATGTACAAGACACATCAGAACTGACATTACATTTTCGGCACAGTCCCGCTAAGAGCAGACATTCGTTACGGGGGGGCGGACAAGACGAGACCACCGACGGATCAGCCACTTACACCGCTCCTTAAAAAGATGAAAAAATGGTGACATTAGGAGAGGGGGGGAGTAAAAAAATATCAGTCTAAGGCTAGACCCTCAGGAGGGGTCTAGACTGAGTCCAAGGAAAAAAAACTCACATAGCATGGCATACATTAAACTTACATATATCACACCAACTTGCAACAGAGGGAGGGGTGGGTTTGAGGAGGCCCGCTGTCGCTCTATAGCGCTGCTCAGCCATCCACAGCCCCAGAGGAATTAAGCGGTGGGGAAGGCGTTGATTTCAAGGATGGGGATTATGCGTGCGTATATGCCCAATTAACTTGGGAGAGATGATGAATGTTTTTGTATGACTGAGGCCGATAAAGTTCGTCTACAGATGTTGACAAAAAGAAAGGTCAAAAGCGTCTATCTTTGAGGAGTCTTCGGGAGATTTTCTTCAGAACAGCCTGTTCCCGTATCAAGGCCATTCAGGGAGTCCAAATCGTAGATTCGAGAAGACGAAATAGTGACTTATCTCCTCTGTTGTCCATTTTTCGATTCCAATTAATTGTTCCTTTTCTGCAAACTTTTCCAAGATGAGATTCATTTTGCGATTCAACTCAGAAATCGCTCCAGTCTGTGTTCCCACAGCTCTACCCAATCCTTCCATTGCGTTGAACAGCCGTTGGGCCCCTTGAGTGGCTGCCATCGTCTTCCAAATTTGCGAGTGACACTGTCAGGCAGAATTAAATAGCTCTCTGATTTGGGATTGGGAGCAGTGTAGCATCCCGACCACTAATCAGAGGCACGTGACGAAAATCAGCACCCATGGAAACTCAATCAATCAATCAAAGTTTATTTATATAGCCTTTAATCACAAGTGTCTCAAAGGGCTGCACAAGCTACAATGACATCCTCGGCTCAGATCACACATCAGGGCAAGAAAAAACTTAAACCAATGGGCATAATGAGAAACCTTGGAGGGGGCCACAGATGTGAGGACGCCCCTTGGGCGACCGGTGCAATGGATCCCGAGTGGACACGGTTAATAATGTGAGAGTCCAGACCATAGTGGGGCCAGTAGGGGATCATCTTGAATGGTGAAAAGTCATCAGCGCAGAGACATCCCCAACTGATGCACAGATGAGTGGTCCACCTTACTTTGTTGGACAAATTTTAGCGATTTTACGGCGATCAAAGAAGGCTGTTTTAGTAACACTCTTTATGTGTGACTCAAGTGAGAGGGTTGGGTCAAAAATAATACCTACATTCTTTACCGAGATACTTTGTGTAATTGTTTCATTGTCAAATGTTTTATCATGTTAGTTGGCGCTCATAAAGTCTGCAGTGAGTAATAATCAGTTCAGGTTAGTTCTGTTGAGTTTCAGTTTATTTCAAAAATGCATACAATACAATTACAATGGCATGCAGGGGTGTCAAACTTATTTTAGGTCAGCGGCCGCATGGAAGAAAATGTATTCCCACATGGACCAGACGGGTAAAATCATGGCAGATTAACTTAAAAATACCACTATGTAAATTTCACATTGTTTTTTTTGTTTTCCTTCGGCCCAAAATAGAACACGCACATTCTGAAAATGTACATATCACAAATATTCCTCTTAACAAAACACTTCAAGTTAGTTGAAAATTAAGAGGAAAAAAGTGGTGCAGTTTCAAAAACACCATGAAGAACACAATGAATTTAGACTTAATCTTAGTGTTTCTACAAAACAGTTAAACATTAAGTCAAGGCCCATCTAGGATTGAACACAAAACGAAATAAAGTATACATAAAAACGATTCTATGTATCAACTACCTCATTTGTCATTTCCACTGTTCACTTTTTTAAATTTACACAGAAGACAATAATCTTTACAGAACTATATAAACTTGCAGTGTCTCATCCAGCATTTTTGTTGGGGTGACCAATTGTTTATTTTACTTCTGTTTGTTTTACATGAGGTCGAGGGAGAGGAGTCGCAGCCCCGCTTTACCGTGTACTTCTTGCTTGGTATACTTGCTTGCTCCGGTATGAACTATCTGCTTGCTAAACAGAATTGCTATTACACCATCCAGTAAACACATTTAGAACAGCAGTTTCTTTAATTCAAAACAGCTGAATTTCACACTTAGCAAACCCATCTCAAGGGCCGAATGGAACTTGTTTGCGGGCCTGATCCGACTCGCGGGCCGCATGTCTGACTTCACTGATGTAATGCATCACATATTACCAATTGTTCCATACAGCATGTCCGAAAAGGAGCAGGAAGAAGCAAAGCTTATTTAATCCTTCCCCGTTTCATATCAAAGCAATTGTATCCCATTTCTTTGTTCTCTGTTTGTAACAGAACAGTGAGTACATAAGTAATGAATAAATAAATATACAATAAGTAAGTAAACAATATTAAATAATTAATGATCTTTATCTCTCTTTAAAAAAAGGTTCAAGTTGTTTATCATAGTTCTTCTTCTATGTACTTTGTGATCACATGTAGTTTGAACAGTCTCTTCAACTGAATCATATTAGTGCTTTATTTGATTACCTTTCTTAACCCGTTCCATAATGTAAGGTCTTAAGTGTTGTATGTGCATACAGATTTTTTTAATTAGATTTTCCTCTAAGGTTATATTTCTCCTCTTTTGTTGAGAAGAATTGTTGCACATTCTTGGGTAGCAGGTTATAGTTTGCTTCGTACATAATTTTAGCTGTTTGCAATTTTACCAAATCGTTGAATTTCAATATTTTGGATTCAATAAATACAGGGTTTTCTATCCATCCAACATTTTGTATTATTCTAATTGATCTTTTTTGTAAAACCGTTAGTGAATGAAGTGCACATTTATAGCTGTTTCCCCATATTTCTACACAATAACTCCAATATGGTTTACATTCATGAGCAATAGAGAATATAAAGTGATTTTTGGTCTAGAACATATTTTGCTTAATTCATTATTGACATGTTTCTTGCTACTTTATGTTGTACATTTTTTACATAAGGTTTCCAGTTCATTTTATCATCTATTTTTACACCCTCAATTTTTTTTTACCCATTCTATATCTACTCTGTCTATTTGTATTTGTGTTTGACTTTTTCTTCTACTGTTACCGAATTGCATTATTTTAGTTTTACTGACATTCAAAAATACCGTATTTCCTTGAATTGCCGCCGGGCATATAGTATGCGCCTGCCTTGAATTACTGTCGTGTCAAACTCACTTCGCAAAATAATTAGTGCATACTTAGTATTACCGCCGGGTCAAACTCGTGACGAGTGACACTTCCCCTGTCATCATTTTCAAAATGGAGGAGGCTTATTTCAATACTAGTAATTTGAAATCGCATGAAGGGAAGAATATTAAGAGCTATTCAGTAGGATTTAAAGTCCTAGCTATTGAATACTGGTATGCTAAAAAGAACAGTAAGCAGCTATGTTTTATTAATATACCGTAGCTGCGTTGGTCAAATATGAGTTATTAAATGACTCCCGCCTCCTGGTGGTAGAGGGCATTAGTTATCCTTCTTGCGACTACTCGGCTGCAGAAGAAGTCACAATGAGTGACGTGATATGCGCTGGGACGGATATGACGCGGGGGTGCACGATGGACCTTTTAGGATGTAACACTCCTATGCTGGCTATGTAAAGAACCGGGCTGAAATAAAGCATGTTCCAGTCCTAAATACCCAGTGTATTATTTATATAATAACACTTCATGGTGGGATAAAGAGATCACCCACGGAGCAAAATGGGAGGGGGAGTTGTCCGAGGTTAATTCTGTCGTCGCCCACACTTGAGGAGCCGAGCTAACTGATAGCAGCGGTCTGATAGCAGTTTTCTAAACTGGACTTTCAATCGAAGCAGGAGGTAATAAAAGAAAATCTTTTAAAACTGAAGAAAGATAAGGAAGACTTCTATAAACAAGTTATCTATGCTTTTGATCAGAAGGAGCTGGCATGGACTTCATTTACAGTATAAGTAAAGGTAAGACCATAAAAACGTTTTTTTTTTATAGAGTTGTGAAATAAAGTGCCTTGGTTTAAGAGGACACGCTTAAACGCCAGCAGCAACTTGAAAATAATTGACCTTTATCAATGGTGTTTTTATAGGTAAACATTATAGTACATACACACAAAGATTTTAGCCAGGAACACTAATGTGCCAACCGCTGTGTGACAGGCAGTGTTCTAAAAAACACTTCTAAAATAAATAAATTACAGTTACAAAAAAGTAATTGAATTACTAACAGAATCACTATTTAATAAATGAAATTAAATACTTGGAAAAGTAATTAATGTGTAACTTTAAAAAAAGCCTGGAAGTTGCTCCGTTCGACGTCACAGCCTTTTCCTTCATTCAGCACAGTGACATTGCGATGACACAGGCATTCAAAAACTCAAACACATCCCAGGTGTCCTTGAAGGATTTTAGAGCGACTTTCGCTGCAATGCACTCACTGGGTGTGTTTACTGCATGACCTTGCCAAGGCCACTGCAGAGTGAGCCGAATTGTAGATAAGGATTGTTTTAGTTAGGGCAAGCTGATGCATTTCGTTGGTTCATCTGCTCTAGTTGTCCGTTCTGGCTCTCAAATTGATAATAATTACGACCTGCGGAGCGGAAAGCTTCCTCAAAATGTTATCCAGTTTGCGATTTAGTTCGAAATTACTAACGTCTGAGTGCCTACAGCTCTGTCTATTCTATCAATCATTGGTAGCAGCTTTGAGGTTCTTAACACGGCTTCTGAATATGTCGATGCACCAGGGCAACACTTACTACAATCAGTAGACGTCTTGTTATCTTGATTCCGAATAGGTAGAATCGCCAGGCGCACACACCTTCACTTCTCCCTAGAGTTCATCGTGTATCCAGCAACAAACGTTCCATCAGGACAGGCAGTTTCCACCCGAGCTTCTCACAGAGAAGATTTAGTCAACTTTATCGATAGGCCAGTTGATCAACTTGGAGAGCAGTGCCAAAAGAGGCTCCAAGTGACACGATCAGCCTTTTCCGGAGTAGGACCCCGAAGCGAAGAAGAAAGAATGAATATAATAACAAAAACACACCCCAAAAAAAGTGACGAAAAACAACTCAGGACGCACACAAAAGGTGTAGAGCAATGGTTCTCAAATGGGGGTACGCGTGCCCCTGGGGGTACTTGAAGGTATGCCAAGGGGTACGTGAGATTTTTAAAATATATTCTAAAAATAGCAACAATTCAAAGATCATTTATGAATATATTTATTGAATTATACTTCAAGAAAATATGAATGTAAGTTCATAAACTGTGAAAAAAAACCAAATTACAACAATACAATATTCAGAGTTGACAGCTAGATTTTTTGTGGCCATGTTCCATAAATATTGATGTTAAAGATTTATATTTTTGTGAAGAAAAGTGAAGAATTAAGTTCATGAATCCAGATGGATCTCTATTACAATCCTCAAAGATTAAGTTGATGATTACTTCTATGTGTAGACATTTTTATTTATAATTGAATCACTTGTTTATTTTTCAACAAGTTTTTAGTTATTTTTATATCTTTTTTTCAAAATAGTTCAAGACCACTACAGATGAACAATATTTTGCACTGTTATACAATTTAATAAATCAGAAACTGATGACATAGTGCTGTATTTTACTTCTTTATCTCTTTTTTTCAACCAAAAATGCTTTGCTCTGATTAGGGGGTACTTGAATTAAAAAAATGTTCACAGGGGGTACATCACTGAAAAAAGGTTGAGAACCACTGGTGTAGAGAAATGGAAATCGCACACAAAAAGTGTAGAGAGGAACTACATGGCAGAGCTGGAGCATAGCCACAGTACAAAGGAGTGTGAGTGGAGCCAGAGCAGAAGAGATGAACATGACTGGAAGGGTGAAACATTAGGGATCAAACGGTTCTGAGTGAATTGACTGGAGAGCTTTATTAGTCAGGAGAAAATTGGTATCAGGTGTTCACTTTGTTCAGAAAAATTATGAGAGATGAGAAGACAACATTTTTTTTTTGCATCTAAAGTAAAAATTGACCTTTTCTACGTAGCTAGCAATGCAGCTAATAAGAGCAATAAATTATGCCTCTAAATCACTTTGAAAATACATTTAAAAACCGTCACCAATACTTCACTTACGTTACGTAACCTGTATAATAACCAAGCCGTAGCAAAATTATCACTGTAAGAGCGAAAACTGATGAACTATCTTTCTAGCGCAGTAACACATCACAATGCTACGGTATCAGCCGTAAAAACTAACTACGGCAAGAGATAAGATAGCTTCTACGTCAACATGACACACGTTTGAGTTTGTTATGCACAACTCATAAGACACCAATCTGTACTGACTGAAAAACATGAACAATCATATTAAACTATCTGTAAAGTATTAGCTCTTGAGAAAGGATGCAAAAGAAAAAGGCTCCGCTTTTGCTACCGGAGTTTTTGTTTATTCTGAAGATTTTGACCACTGATTTGCGATCACAGCCATAGGAGAGTCACCTGGCATCCTTGACCTCATTTTGGTCAGTTGTGAGGCACTGATACGCTGAAATAAGGCAAGTTGGATGAGACGTTTGCCTCAAGCCATCGGCGCCTTACTGCAGCTCAAAGCGGTTGCCTAGCAACCAAAAACTACGGCAAGTTTACAGCTGTTTTAAAGTGCTTCCAAAGTCGCAGTGTTATAAGTTGACAGACTAACACCTCAAATTGATCTGTGAACAACACAAGGTACGCATTGTTGGAACAACCAAGTTAAACGTGCTGCAAGTTGCTAAAGTAACTGCCATTTAAGACACAAGAAGCACTGACGTCATCGATCTGCCGCTATGCCAAAAGCTAAAGGGAAGACTGAAAGCCCGAAACCTTCGGTGTCAGCCGACACAGGACACAACTGGGACCAAGATTTGAGACTGGACACAGGACATGATGGGGAACAAGGAGTACTACTAAAAATACTCCTTGAAATGAAAGAAGAAATTAAAGAAATAAAAAAAGATCAGAAAAAAGCAATGGAAGAACACAAACAAGATGTGAAAAGTCTGCCGCAAAATATTGAAAGTCTGCAAACTCAAATCATCACCAGAAAAAATGAAGTCTCTGATATGTGCCAACAATTGAAGACCTTTCAGGAAGATATGCGCCAACAAATGAAGACCCTTCAAGAAGAAAACTACATGCTGTTGAATATCATAGATGAAATGGAGCAGGATAAACGAATGAATGATATCATCGTGACAGGGCACCAAATCAAACCAAGATCCTATGCGAAAGCTGTGAATAATGAAGGTGAACCAGATGAAATGGATCTCGTCTCGGCAGAACAGTAAGTGGTCAACTTCTTGCAATCAAAGGAAATTGAAATCAACATTAATACCATCGAAACATGCATCCCACTGAACAGAAGAGACAACAACGCCACTCCAGTCGTGCTCGTGAAATTCGTAAACAGAAAATCTAAAATGGCATTGCTGAGACAGAAAAAGAAGCTGAAGGGAACAAATGTGTACATGAATGAGCATCTTACTAAACGTAATGCTGGAATTGCCAAGAAAGCACGCGACTTGAGAAAGCAGGGAAAAATCCAGGGAACTTGGAGCGCCAACTGTAAAATCTACATCAAGCTGAATGGAGGTCCAGAAGCAAGAGAGTACTTGTTGTCTGTGACATCAAAGACCTGGACAAATTTCAAGTTTACACAGCTTCCACAACAACGATGATAATGGACTCTGACAGAAAACAAGCACCTAAATTAAACATCAACACTACTACGCTGCAAGGGACGACTAAAAAAGAAGACTTAGATTCCGGACTGCATCCATCTACACTTATAGAGATTATTGAAACGACATCAAAGATTGTTGAGCAAGGAAATATGGAACTACAAAACTTCTGCAACAAAGAGCACAAAAACCAGGATTTGGAAAACGATATAGATCCAGATACAAATTTTTTTTCCCACATTAGTAATAATTGTTTTTATTACACAGATGAGCAATATAATAGCAACATTAAAAGTGACAACAAATTGTCAATTATTCATTTTAATAGCAGAAGCTTGTATGCAAACTATAACAACATTAAGAACTTTTTGGAACACATCAACAAACCCTTCAAAGTGATCGCCATCACAGAAACATGGATTGATGATAAAAAAGTAATAGATTTTGATCTGGAAGGATATGAACTAAACTATATTAACAGAACCAACAAAAATGGAGGAGGAGTAGCTGTGTATGTGATGAAGAACCTGAACTACAAAGTGGTAAAAAACATGTCATTTGCTATAGATAATATCTTAGAATGTATTACCATTGAAATATGTCAGGAAAATAGCAAAAACATAGTAATTAGTTGTATATACCGATCACCTAAGTCAAGTATAGAAACATTTGAAGATTGGATCAAGGCAACTTACATGGACAATGGTTAAAAAAAAATGTTTCTTATGCGGTGACTTTAATATTGACTTATTGAACCCTAACAAACAAAAGTTTATTGATGACTTCATTGATACAATGTACAGCATCAGTTTATATCCTAAAATCACAAAGCCAAGCAGAATCACGTTAGTGATCATCTGCCAGTTTTTACAATATATGATGGAAACTGCAAAAAGAACATGGAAGACAAAAGTACATTTCAAAGACTGTGCACAGAGAAGAGGATGATTGCTTTCAAAATGGAGCTACAAAAGCAAGATTGGGACAATGTGTACAATGAAAAAGAGGTTGATGAAGCATACGAACATTTCTTAAACAAGTTCATAATACTTTATGACAAACATTGTCCATGGAGACAACTCAGTAGTAAACAGAGAAAGAATAATCAACCATGGATGACAAAAGGATTAAAAAATGCTTGTAAGAAGAAGAATACGCTATATAGAAAATGTATAGTACAAAGAACTACAGAAGCAGAAGTTAAGTACAAAAAGTATAAAAACAAGTTAACAAACATACTACAATCATGTAGAAAAGAATATTACAGTGAATTATTGGACAGGAACAAAAATAATATGTGAGCAACATGGGGCATTCTCAATAGCATTATTAAAAATGGCACTAAGAGGGATTACCCCCATTACTTCTTAGACGGAAATAAACATAATGACAACATTGTAGCTGAGATAGGCGCCAGCGCCCCCCGCGACCCCGAAAGGGAATAAGCGGTAGAAAATGGATGGATGGATGGACAACATAAAGGAAGTAGTTGAAAGCTTTAATAACTACTTTGTAAATATTGGACCAAAATTGGAAGAAAGGATTCCAGACCCAGTTCCAATTTAGGACTATAATGATACCATAAAGCGAAATCCCAACTCCATGTTCCTCAGTAATGTGACACAGGAGGAAATAGTTAAAATTGTGAAAAGATGTAAATCAAAGACTTCAACTGATTGTAATGGAATTGATATGGATACGATAAAAAAGGTGATTGATGAGATCTCAGGACCATTAATGTATGTTAGTAACCTATCATTTCAAACAGGTACATTTCCAAACAAAATGAAAATAGCTAAAGTTGCACCAATTTATAAGACTGGTGATAAACATCTATTTACAAATTATAGACCTGTTTCTTACTTCCACAATTTTCTAAAAATCATTGAAAAACTGTTCAATAACAGATCAGAGGGTTTCATAAATAAATACAGAATACTCAAAGAGAACCAATATGGATACAGAGCTAATGTTTCAACTTCAATGGCTTTAATTGAAATCACAGAAGAAATTACCAATGCAATAGATAGTAAAAAATGTGCGGCAGCAGTGTTTATGGATCTAACTAAAGCATTTGACACAATTAATCACAATATTTTAATAAAAAAACTGGAACGATATGGCATCAGAGGGTTAGTCCTAAATTGGATAAGAAGTTATCTAACAAACAGGAAACAATACGTGAAGCTAGGGGAACACACTTCTACAATGCTAAATATTTCCTGTGGTGTACGTCAGGGATCAATACTAGGACCTAAATTATTCAATCTCTATATAAATGACATTTGTAAAGTTACAAGATATTTAAAGTTAGTATTATTTGCGGATGATACAGCACTGTGTGTTCAGGAGAGAACACACAGTGGATAATACAAATAATAACAGAAGAAATGAACAAATTAAAAAAATGGTTTGACAAAAACAGACTATCATTGAATCTCAGTAAAACTAAAATAATGCTATTTGGTAACAGTAGAAAAGAAAGTCAAACACAAATACAAATAGACGGAATAGAAATTGAAAGAGTAAATGAAACCAAATTTCTAGGTATAATGATTGATGATAAATTGAACTGGAAATCTCATGTAAAAAATATACAACATAAAGTTGCAAGAAATACATCAATAATGAATAAAGCCAAATATGTTCTAGACCAAAAATCACTTTATATTCTCTACTGCTCACTAGTGTTACCATATCTGAGATACTGTGTAGAAATATGGGGAAATAATTACAAAAGAACACTTCATTCACTAACAGTGTTACAAAAAAGATCAGTTAGAATAATACATAATGTTGGATATAGAGAACATACAAACCCTTTATTAAATGAATCAAAGATACTGAAATTCCACGACATAGTGGAATTGCAAACAGCTAAGATTATACACAAAGGAAACTATAACCTGCTTCCCAAGAATATACAACAGTTCTTCTCAACAACAGAAGAGAAATATAATCTTCGAGAAAAATGTAATTTAAAACATTTGTATGCACGTACAACACTTAAGACCTTCAGTATATCAGTATGTGGAATTAAATTATGGAATGGATTAAGCAAAGCAATCAAACAATGTACTAATATGATCCACTTCAAGAAACTCTTCAAACAGGAAGTGTTTACAAAGTACAAAAATGAAGAACCATGATAAACATTCTGATTTTACTCACCCATTCATTCTCAAAATAATCTGATTTATCTCATCGTATGGAATAAAACTTACTTCACCAATTATTTATTTATTAATTTATTTGTATTGTGATTACTTATTACTTATGGAGTATACATTGTGAATACATTGAGAACAGGAAGTGAACAAAAGTTTTAGCAACTGTTATGTAAAGAAAAGGGGTTCGGATTAAATAAACTGCTTCTTCCTACTCCTTTTCGAACATGTTGAAAAGAGAAACAGGAAATTGTGATGTATCATGTTTTATGCTTGCATGTTCGAAATAAACTCAAACTCAAACTCAAACTCAAACTCATTTCATGTTTTGTTTGTACACAGCTAGCCAGACTGTGTATGTACTGTAGTGACGTGCTGCGTGTGTCATGATCAATATTAAAATGTGACTCGCTCACTTCGTATCAATGGATATGAATATTGATAAAACATTAATACATTTAAAACCATAATATTTAAATTGTGTTTTTTGACAGCACATACATAGCACCCACGTTTAAGACAAGTAATGGAGGGGTTGGAGGGGGGCTGCGTGAAATGTTTTATTTTTTTGTATCACTAGTCAAAAAATGTGTCTCTGAATAACTTAAAAATCTTAAAGGCCTACTGAAACCCACTACTACCGACCACGCAGTCTGATAGTTTATACATCAATGATGAAATATTAACATTGCAACACATGCCAATACGGCCGGTTCAGTTTACTAAATTGCAATTTTAAATTTCCGGCAAAGTATACTGTTGAAAACGTCGCGGAATGATGATGCGTATGATGACGCGTGCGCGTCTTGTCACCGGTTGTAGCGGACATGTTCTTCCAGCACCTATCACGGCTGAAAGTCATCTGCTTTAATCGCATAATTACACAGTATTCTGGACATCTGTGTTGCTGAATCGTTTGTATTTTGTTCATTTAATAATGGAGAAGTCAAAGAAGGAAGATGTAGGTGGGAAGCGGTGTATTGCAGCTGCCTTTAGCAACACAAACACAGCCGGTGTTTCCTTGTTTACATTACCGAAGGTGAAGCTTTACTATGGAACAGAGCGGTCAAGCGAACATGGTTCCCGACCACATGTCAACCGGCAGGTTTCGGTGAGAAAATTGTGGGGATATGTCGGCTCTTACCATAGACATGAGCGGAGCTTGCGTCCTCCTGCAGCTGCGGACTCTGTTACCTCCTCCCACCGGAGACATTGGCAGTCACCACACCCGTGGCCACACCCCCTGACTTTCAGGTACCATATAATCTCACTAAAACACTAGTAACACAATAACCAGATAAGGGATTTTCCAGAATTATCCTAGTAAATGTGTCTAATAACATCTGAATCGCTCCCACTGCCCTCGCCTTTTTTTCCTTTTTTTTCTTCTTCTAGCCCTTCACTCTCACTATCCTCATCCACGAATCTCCCAGCCTCGCTCAAATTGATGGGGAAATCGTCGCTTTCTTGGTCCAAATCGCTCTCGCTGCTGGTGGCTATGATTGTAAACAATGTGAGGAGCTTCACAACCCGTGACGTCACGCGGATATCGTCTGCTACTTCCGGTACAGGCAAGGCTTTTTTATGAGCGACCAAAAGTTGCGAACTTTATCGTGGATGTTCTCTACTAAATCCTTTCAGCAAAAATATGGCAATATCGCGAAATGATCAAGTATGACACATAGAATGGACCTGCTATCCCCGTTTAAGTAAGAAAATCTCATTTCAGTAGGCCTTTAACCGCACAAATGGATATTTTTACAACACAAACCAGCACAGATGTAGCACAAACGACTGGCAGTGTTGATGTAATATTTGCAGTGAAAAAGGGGGCCAACTTCACACAGGTGGTGGAAACAGGTTTTTTGCATATTATGACACCAATTTAACGTTCAAAAACGTTTTCATTAGTTTGATTTCATGTTGTCCACTGCTTGAGTTTTTGGGCATGAAAATCCACCTGTCTTTCCTCATTTCCTACCTATAAGGACCATCCATGTTTATTATGTCCATCCATCCATTTTCTACCGCTTGTCCCTTTTGGGGTCATGGGGGTTGCTAGAGCCTATCTCAGCTGCATAGGGGCGGACAAGTCACCACCTCACACATTAGGGCCAATTTAGTGTTGCCAATCAACCTATCTCCAGGTGCATGTCTTTGGAGGAAGAGGAAGCCGGAGTACCCGGAGGGAACCCACGCAGTCACAGGGAGAACATGCAAACTCCAAAACAGAGAGATCCCGAGCCCGGGATTGAACTCAGGACCTTCGTATTGTGAGGCACATGCACTAATCCCTGTGCCACCGTTTATACTTAATCGTATTTTCTGGTCTTTTCATTCCAGTTATCATGAATTGTTTTCCTTTGTGATGCCTCCTTTGTTTTTCTTTTCACTTCTGTTAGAAACATCCCCATATTTCATCCTTTGTAACACTAAACTTTTCTACCAGGTTGAATTCGTATCCCGGATCGGTTTGAACACCGAGAGAAGGGAGACTCTACCTTACCTAAAGAGCTTGTTCGGCACAGTAATACATTTCCCATAGTATCTTCTGAGACCTTACTATCCTCATTGCTGATTATCGGTTGTAGTGCAAAATAGGAAACATGTTTTTGACGATTGATGCTCTTTTAGTATGCAAAACCCTAAATAAAGGGGATCAGCTGCCAATAACAACTGCATCCACTTAAACATGTACAAAAACTCACACAGTGACCAATTTATTTTCTTGCTAGGCTGAATAGCACCTAATCCCTGGTTGTAATTACATCTGGGAGATTTTCAAGAGGCAATGCCGAACCCACTTAGGCATCAAAAGATGCGTCTTGGGGTCTTTTCGAAGCCTGTACTTAACATATGTTTTTACATTCCTTAATCTTTCTTCCACAAACAAGATGGCTGAGATGGATGCACGAGGGTTGGTAATTAGGTCACCCTTTTGAGCCTGTGCACCTCTTGATAGGGCTTCATGGAAAATGAGCAGGGAATGATGGCATACGTGTTTTAATCCAGGGAAAAAAAATTGTATGTGAAAAAATATTTGAAAAACAGATGAATTCCATTAATGTCCACTATGAATTGTTTCAAAGATGGTTTAGGATGAATTTAGAAGTGATCCTTAGAAGTCTGTCATTGGAAAGACTTATGATGTATTAAATGAAGATTATATGTAGAACATATTTATACTAGTCATATATTATATATATAATATATGTTATATATTATTTATTATTATTATTGTCTATTGTGAGCGAACTGTGGTGCTGAATTTCCCCCAGGATCCATAAAGTACTTTCTATTCTGTTCTATTCTATTTTATTCTATGAACATTTAAAGGTCCAACATCAATAATTCAATTATTTTAATCCAAATCCCTAAAATTATTGGCCAATATCTAAATCTTGGAATGATTTACGTGTCTAGATGAAAGATTGTTTGACAACAAAAAACCTTCTAAATGGACTACAGTCTGGTTTCTGAAAAAACACAGCATTGTCACTGCCACTATGAAAGTGTTAAATGATTTATTTCTTAATCATACAAACGCCGTTTCCATATGAGTTGAGAAATTGTGTTAAATGTAAATATAAACGGAATACAATGATTTGCTCCCTAGGGAGGTGTTTAGGGCACGTCCAACCGGTAGGAGGCCACGGGGAAGACCCAGGACACGTTGGGAAGACTATGTCTCCCGGCTGGCCTGGGAACGCCTCGGGATCCCCCGGGAAGAGCTAGACGAAGTGGCTGGGGAGAGGGAAGTCTGGGTTTCCCTGCTTAGGCTGTTGCCCCCGCGACCCGACCTCGGATAAGCGGAAGATGATGGATGGATGGATGGACAATGATTTGCAAATCATTTTTAATCCATATTGAGTTAAATATGCTACAAAGACAACATATTTGATGTTCAAACTGACAAAACATTTTTTTTTTTTTGCAAATAATCATTAACTTTAGAATTTGATGCCAGCAACACGTGACAAAGAAGTTGGGAAAGATGGCAATAAATACTGATAAAGTTGAGGTATACTCAGCAAACACTTATATGGAACATCCCACAGAAACTTCCATGAAATGCTAAGTAATTCACAAATAAGGATGGGGCGAGGGTCACCTCTTTGTAAGAAAATTGTCGAACAGTTTTAGAACAACATTTCTCAACGAGTTGTTGCAAGGAATTTAGGGATTTTACCATCTACGGTCCGTAAAATCATCAAAAGGTTCAGAGAATCTGGAGAAATCACTACTTGTAAGCAATTATATTACGGACCTTTGATCCCTCAGGCAGTACTGCATCAAAAACTGACATCAGTGTGTAAAGGATATTACCATATGGGCTCAGGAGCACTTCATGAAACCAATGTCAGTAACTACATTTGGCCGCTACATCTGTAAGTGCAAGTTAAAACTCTACAATGCAAAGCCAAACACATTTATCAACAACACCCTGAAACGCCGCCGGCTTGGCTGGGCCCGAGCTCTCCTAAGATTGACTGATGCAAAGTGGAAAAGTTTTCTGTGGTCTTACGAGTCCACATTTCAAATCATATTTGTAAACAGAGGACGTTGTGTCCTCCAGAACAAAGAGGAAAATAACCATTCGGATTGTTATAGGCGCAAAGTTCAAAAGTCAGCATCTGTGATGGTATGGGGGTGTATTAGTGCCCAAGGCATGGGTAACTTAGACATCTGGGAAGGCACCATTAATGCTGAAAGGTCCATGCAGGTTTAGGAGCAACATATGTTGTCATCCAAGCAACGTTATCATGGACGCCCCTGCTTATTTCAGTAAAACAATGCCAAGCCACATGTTACAACAGCGTGGCTTCGTAGTAAAAGAGTGCGGCCATAGACATGGCCTTAGTCTTACTCATCTTCACACAGGTGAGAGCAACACGTATGTTTTGCATGGCCTGCTCAGTGGCCTTGTGGTTAGAGTGTCTGCCCTGGGATCGGTCAGTTGTGAGTTCAAATCCCGGCTAGGTCATACCATAGACTATAAAAATGCGACCCATTACCTCCCTGCTTGGCACTCAGCATCAAGGGTTGGAATTGGGTGTTAAATCACCAAAATGATTCCCAAGCGCGGCCACCGCTGCTGCTCACTGCTCTCCTCACCTTCCCAAGGGGTGAAACAAGGGAATGGCTCAAATGCAGAGGTTTTACCTTACCTAGTGTGTCTGTGGCTATCAGTGGTACTTTAATTTAACTTTTAATGATATGACCTCCAGTAACGCGCACAAATGGTAAAATGGTAAATGGTTGTGCTTGTATAGCGCTTTTCTACCTTTTTTTTTTTTTAAGAAACTCACAGCGCTTTGACACTATTTCCACATTCACCCATTCACACACACACATTCACACACTGATGGCGGGAGCTGCCATGCAGGGCGCTAACCAGGACCCATCAGGAGCAAGGGTGAAGTGCTTGCTCAAGGACACAACAGATGTGACTAGGATGGTAGAAAGTGGGGGTTGAACCAGGAACCCTCAGGTTGCTGGCACAGCCACTTTCCCAACTCCGCCATGCCGTCCCTAAAACATTTTTATTTGTTTGATTTCTTGCTGTCCAGTGCCTGAGTTTTTGGGCATAAAACACACACTTCACTTTTTCATCAATTAAGACTTAATTCTGACAAAAATAAAAATATATGCTTTTAAAAGTCAAAAAAGACACAGGATGTCTGACATATTGTGACACTATATGAGAAAATGATTGAATGGGTTTCTGCCTACAAATATCTGGGACCTCACCTGGAGAAAAATTTAATTGAGTGTGTTACAACGAAACTCCGGGTGTTACTACGTCTCTTTTATAGAAACAAGGCTCACATATCTTCAGTGCATGAAAAAGGCTTATACAAGCAACATTTCTATCACTAAAAAACAAACAAAGGTCACTAACACACTAAACATAATAGATCGTGTGAACTTTAGCCCGACTGTACCATAAGGGCAATGTTGGATTCAATTGAACAACTTGATCAGACAGGATTTCCCTTTTCGTACTTTGCACTGGCAGCCCTTATTGTTCTTTTACTTTCCAAATCTTTTGTTGTAGTGTGAGGGACCCCAGATGACGCCCCACTGACGTCGTCCATCAACGCTGTCACATTTCCAAGCACCCCCCACCTTCTCCACAGCCCACATCCCAGCATGCATATTCACAGGAACTGGTGTTCCGTCTGAGGGAACCAGATTGGCCCACTCTGTATCGCTTTCCTTAGTCAATATTAAAACAGACTAATAAAGAGGGGCCACATCCCCCTTGGTAATAGTTCCTCAGAGACCTCTAGCTAATTAAAGGGCTGCCTCTACCAATAAATTGTTATCAGTCAAGGATTTTGGCAAATAAATACCTGAGATTTATTTGTTAAAAGCCGCCAAATGTGTTGATGCATATATATGTTATGGGGGATAGTCACAAAAATGATTAATTTAGACCAGGGTCTCAAACACACGGCCTGCGGGCCAATTACGGCCCGTGAGACGTTTTTTTGCGGCCCGCACCTTGATGTGCGGGCCGTGAGTTTTATATGAATGGCGCTTTACAGCTTCATACTTGTATACCCTCGATTTTTCCGGGACACTCC